>NW_009715748.1:22086-30311 GCF_000703405.1 Apaloderma vittatum | reverse complement strand
CTGTTCCATGATTTTACCTGGCACAGAGATCCTAGGAGCCTGGGAGAGGCACAGAAAAGATAGATGATTTCATGGTTAAAACACTGGTTTATGTCAACTTGAGGACCAATTCCTGCCACATCTTCCATTGCAGACTCTCTGCACATAAGCTTACTGAGTTTGTGCATTCATACTGTGAATCGCTGGAGAGGAGGGAGGGCAGTTGTGTCTGCACACCTCCTGGAAGGATGGAATGGCAATTCTGCTCAGCACATGTGAAATTTATCACAGTACAATGAATAATAGCTATGATTTGCCTTCTTCAGCCTTTTGGGGTTGGTTATACCGGGAATCATAGAATCACAGAATTGTTTAGGTTAGAAAAGACCTTTGAGATCATGGAGTCCAATGGTTAACCTAGCAATGCCAGGTCCACCACAAAACCACGTCCCTAAATGCCAGGTCCACCACTAAATCATGTTCCTAACCTCTGGCAGAACTGGAGCTTTACACACAGAGAACACAGGAGACTGATTTAGCCAGGCTCTCGCTGAGGATTCTGCACAGGCTTGGGAACACAGGATGGAGAAGAAGCTACAGCTCCTCTAGTCCACCTGGGATTTGTTGCCTGCAAGAAAACAGGGAGCTGAAAAAGCAGAGCTCCTTGAACATGAAATTGGTCTTCTGTATTTTAGCCTGTTGTGAACCAAAGCACCTACCTCGTACCTCACCGGTGTCCCCATGACAATTAGGTCTTCTCT
Organism: Apaloderma vittatum; assembly: GCF_000703405.1. NCBI lineage: Eukaryota > Metazoa > Chordata > Aves > Trogoniformes > Trogonidae > Apaloderma > Apaloderma vittatum. Next base: position 29,571 of record NW_009715748.1, on the reverse strand, counting down.
GGATGTATCTCAAGGAATAAATTTTTTACAGTGAAGACGGTGAAGCACTGCCCAGAGCTGGTGGAAGCCCCATCCCTGGAAACATTCAAGGCCAGGTTGGACAGGGCTTGAGGCAACATGATCTAGTTGAAGATGTCCTTGTTCATTACAGGGGCATTGGACAAGATGACTTTTAAACATCCCTTCCACCCCAAAGCATTCTATGATTCTACAAATCTCTCTCAGCTCCCTCTGTGTGGTGGTTTGGTCCTGGCTGGAGACCAGGTACCCACCAAAGCTGCTCAGTCACTCATCCTTCTTAGATGGACAGAGGAGAGGGAAAATATTACAAGATATCAACACCCTTCTAGCTACCACTACAAGAACAGGGCACTATGAGAGATGCTATGGGGAAGATTAACTCCGCCTCAGCCAAACACGATACAGCCTAGAAGGTAAAGACGGCCAGGATGGATCCTGCTGCTGTCTCTTATCTGAGGGGATCTACATCCAAGGGAAGTCTGTACTCTATCTCATGCTCTTTTCCATTCCCTGCATGCGCTGCTCGCCTGTGCGTGCCAAGCTAATGGTGTACTGAAGCTAATAGCTCACCGATGCATATTCATGAACACCAGATAATATGTCAATGACACTATGCAAACACATTTAAAAAACCCCACAACAAACAAAACCCAAACCTCAGGCCACCTTGTTTTGGATTGTGCTCTTCCCAGCCTTTCCAAGGAGGAGGTTTTACCTTGGTACAGGTTACTGCATGTCATCTCCTGTTATGTCCACCACTCTCATGGTTTGTTCCAGACTTTTGACAGTCGTGACCTATTCGTTATTTCAGACAGGCCATAGGTTTCTGCCCTGACTGAACCTTTGTGCCTTGGGGCTGGGTCTCCCGAGGCTGGCCGTGTTATTCACGATGGTGGCGTACATCTGCGGTGTCCTCTTTGACAAGAGCAACCCTCACCAGCTTTGAGTACTCCCCACACGGATTTGCAGATGTACTGTCAGGATTCCAGGGGAAAAAAAAAAAAAAAAGACTTTTTGAAGCTTACTGGCTGAAATGAGTACAAGAAAAAGCAGAGAAATATTGTTCGGGGTGGATTTCACCAACGCTCACTCAGACTCACCAAGAACTGGAAACAATCGAAACCAACTAGGTGTATGTTGATCACAACAAGCTCTTCCCTTTCATCTCTGAATACCTTTAAGAAAAGGAGAGGTTGACAAAAAAAAGCACCCTTCTTTCTCCTTGCAGTCATAAATGCCCAGATAGGTAAGCTTGTTCACCTTAATGTTGGAAAAGGATCCTGTGTGGGCATCCATAGACCATCTTAGTTTAATTCAAAGCAGATATGTAAACAAGGCTACCTTGTCTTTCAGGGCAGGTCTTCTGGGAGAGAGAAGATAAGGCAGTGGAGGGTCCAACGCCTCCAGCATTAGGCTGTGGGCCAGTGTCAGAAGAGGCTATAACGTTTGCCCTTTGCTTTGAGCTCGTTGCAGCCCCACAAAAGGCTCTGCCCCCATCCCTCTCAGCACACTCTATTTGGCACAGTGCTTCAGAAATCATGTGGTGGAAGGAAGGCTGTTTTCTGAAGATGTTCTCCAAGTAGTGTTTGGCGTGTCATATCTGCTCACAAAGCGAGTGTGACCTTGGCTAGCTCGAAAAACCACAAGCACCACCATCATCTTGATGCACCCTGAGGAGGAGTCCCCACGCAGCGATCCCACATTAGAGCAGAAGAGTATCAATGCCCCCAAAGGGGTTTGGTGCTGCTCACCATGGCGCAGCCTCCATCTGCACCAAGCTTTGTTTACTGGCAGTGGGATATATTCCCATGAGGTGATCAGTTACTGCCTAGACCTAGACATGAACACGGCGATCGCATCCCTCCACCTGCAGCTGCCCCATGCCAGGCTGCCAGAGAGCCCTGCATGGGAGCTTCTTGACTTTTTTTTTTAATCAAGGGCCACAAAAAGATGTTAATAACCTCCTCCTGGAGGGCTTGTGTCACAGTGTTACGAAAGAGTTTGAAAATTCATATAACTTTCACGTGTTGCTTTAGTTTTCCCCCGTTTTATTTGTTTGTCTATTTGTGAGTTTGGGATTCGTGTGAAAAGGGAAGGTTTGCAGTCATTTCATGGAGCTTCTTCAGATGTCTACAGCAGCATTTAGAGACCATGCTGTACCTACTCATCTCTCTGAAAGATTTGCAATTTCCCCATGGTGTTTGCATCCCCGTGGCACCATTTTCACCAGCCCTTTCTGCCCAACAGGAACAGGAAAAGCCAGAGCAGGGTGAAGAAACTCTTGGCAACGTGAAAGGGAGGGCACGATGCCTGGCTGGGTTTCACCCATCTAATTTGACGTGTCATCAGTTTGGATGCAGTCTGAGCGAGCTGTCTAGACACCTTTTACAGTCGATGGAGACAAAGAAGAACTTCCCGGGTGCGATTCAGCCCAGCTGGGAGAGATGAATTGCGCTCTAGAAGGAACCATCTCTCTTTCCCGACCACAAAGCAAAGTTGCGCCAATAAAGCAACTCAGACATAACCGCCCACCCCTCAGCAAGCTGCAGTTAGCTGAGACAAGTCCCGCTCAAAATAACTCACAAACAACTGCCAGCTTCCCTAAACAGTTCTTAATGGCATTACAGAATAAAAGCATCCAGGAGGGAACCGCATCTTAGCAGCATGCTTCCCACTGACCTCAAACCAGCCTCTGGCTGCGGTGAAGTTATCTGACCTGGGAAAAGATCTGCTCCAAAATTTGGCTTTGATGCCCTGGACTAAAATAGGGGACCAGAATCTGAGGCCAGGATACGACACAGGTTGTGGATTTGCTCACACAGACTTTTGGATTTGCAGCTGCGGATAAGTTAGAGAGCGTAAAAGAGGCTGCGAACCCTCCCAGGGTGGTGCGGGCTGTGCTGTGCCAGGAACAGCATCTGACTCCCAGAGATGCAAGGACAGGCCATTGAATTACAAAATTGCTGCAGATTTTCCTGACAAAAGAGGCTCCACCTTTTCCTCCTTCCCAAACACGGGAGAATTTCTGAAAATATTCCCTCTGCTCCATTGGAGGCTCCAGCAGCACGTACACACACATGAGCACTAGATACACAGTCATTCCCCAGGTTTGCTTTTCAGATTTGACTATTGACATTCCCCCTCCCTCCTTCCCTCTGTCTCCTGCTCATCTCTCCCCCCACGCCGTGGAGGCACCGGCGCGACTCGATTCTTCATAACATTCACTGTCGCTGGGAGACATGGGTCTGCTTTGAAAAAAAAAATAAAAAAATTAAAAAATAAGAATAATAAAAAGAAAGACAAGGAAATGGAGAAGACGAAACGAGAGAGAGAGAAAGAAAAGAATGCATGTCAGCTCCAAACCGCTGCCGTGCCGGCATGCACACGGGTTGCCTTTTGCTCGGCGCACATCAATGCCTCTTATCCTCCAAAGTTATTTCCCCTGGAGTGAACCTATCAAAGATTTTCAGCCTCTCTGGAGAGAGCAGTTCCAGATAACACTGGATTTCCTTGACAATTTTTGCCTACCAGGCTCTGGCAGCATTTTCTACCTGACACTCTGATCTTGACACACACGTACAGAAGCAGCGTGTATGTGTGTGTGTGTGTGTTTCTGGAGCTCTTTCCTCCTGCTTTACAAGCAATGCAGCTGCCTGCAGACTGCAGAGAGGAAGGGAAAACCCGGTAACGCTTGGCATCTGTATAGCACCCTACTCATCTGCGATTCCTGTAGTGTCTTGCCCTCCTTGTAATTACAGTAATTAATATAATTATACTAATAATAATGATTATTCTTTAGGGTGTGCCAGATCTTTCCTATCACAGCTCCTTCCCTGGAAATCCTGAGCCTATATTTGTAAAAGAAGTGGCTGTAGGATTCCCAGGCAAATGCTCCCCACCCAAATCCTGCTGCTACAACATCTGGGAATTCAGAAATATTTATCCCTTCTCCTCTCTTTGCTGTGAAAACAGCGTGTGAAGGACCAGCCACTCCAACAGGTTCCTAGCACGTCTCTGATGGATCAAATAGGTCTTTCTGATCACTTGTTATTTTGTATTTTTGGGTGGTGCCTAGAGACTGGTAAGATCTGATGGGTTGCTTGGTCAGCCTTCATCAGTGAAGGCACTGAGGCAGTGGCTGCTGAGAGGAGAAACTCCGTCCAAGCCCTAAATCAGCATCCCAAGAAGCTGTATAATTACAAGGCTCTACCTAGAAGGCCCAGAGCTCATTAGCCTCAGAATGAAATAAGTGGTTTATAGGTGCCGTAACTCACCCTGGGCTGACGGGTGGGCACGTCACAGTGCAGCGAGTTGCAAGGCACAGCTGCTTGTCTATAGCTCACCCCTGACCAAGAGTTTTCTAAAGCTCCAGCGCAGCTGATGCCTCCTGTGAAAAATCGGTCCCCCAAAACCATAGAATTGCATGTGCCAGTGGATGACTTCTTTCTCTTCAGTGTTTTCCTCCTGGGCTCTATGACCCAGCTCTGATGTGGATCGGGATCACCAGGTCAGCAGGCAGATAGCGGCAAGAAGTAACTGTGGTGTGTCACCCAACCTTCCTTTTCCTCCTGTGGCAATTCTATCCTCAACACATGCACAGATAGTAGAAATCACTGCTCTGTGGTCAAACATAGCCCTTAATTATTTGTACTATATACATATATATGATCTTCCAGCTTTCTGCATATCACCCAGGACCTCACCCTCAAGGGCAACGTGAGACCCCCTGAAGGTCTTTGTGGTGTGAGAGGAGGATCCTGGATGAAATTTACAGTGGTTGTTACCTACATTAAGTCATTAAAAATTCCACTTGAGTCCAATAAAAACCTGTGGAAGAAAGAGGGGCCCAAAGGCACCTCAACACCCTTTGGGTACTTGAGTGAAGCATCTAGTCTAGGAACCCACTATCAGCATCACATCAGGACTCCACCACTTTGTGCCTTTAAGCACCCACATTGATTTTGCCCCAAGGACATCCCATCTCCAGTGGTGACTGGAGAAGCAGGAGGAATGCAAATCAGAAGATAAATGGGGCAACAGTGCTAGGGAGCTAGTTTATGGATGCTATATCTATTGAAACCAAGAGCTCTACTTGAAACTCAACACCACAATGTAGCCCTTCAATAGCCAATCCAGCCCTGGAGAGGACAGTTTTAATTGCAAACTTTTCTCAAGGCTTCACCTGAGCTACCCCAATCCCATAAATACAGATTGGAGACTTTGACCTCTGGCTAGTTCATGCAGTTCCCCCTCTGAGAGTTTCAACATTTGTGAATTCCAGGAAGATCCAATAACATTTGAAAGGCACAATGTGAAATTGGATTATGTGGGACTCAGCCTTTGAGCAGAGAAGAGGTAGCTGTCCTTAAAGGCCAGCAGCAATCTTTCCTTTTTCTCTCCCTGGGACCTTCACTGAACCTTGAATGGTGAAGCACACGGTTATTCCATTTCACCTTGCAGCTGGCTTGCCGTAATTGATTATATTTGTCAGCTTACTGTTTGGGTTTTTTTAAATGCCATGAATGGATTCATGATGCACGTACGTGTAAACCAGAGTGCCTGCCCTGCAACAATAGTTCCCTATTATTCTCTGTTTTGTGCTCACAATGGGAAGGATGCATCCAAATAGGCCAGAAGAAATACTGCTTTATAAACCCAAAGTAGGTGTGCAGCATCTAATCCAGCCATCCATCAGTTCTCTGCTCTAATCTATCTAAAGTCAATGGGGACAGACAGGGAAAAAGCAGATGCCGATAAGAGTATCGCGATAGCCATGTGAGCAATGCTGGAGTGGATCGTCTGCTCCAAAAAGTGCAGGGAGGGTTGTGCAACCTCCCACACAGCTTCCCCAGGCCGTGTGTCCTGGGTAAAGCGTTAATCAGATACAAAAGGGCACATGTCACATAAGAACAACTCTGCTATTACTATTATTCTCTTGGTGTGATGCTCTAGCTCTTTAGGCAGCTCAGAGCCCTGGTCTTTTCCTTCAAAGCCTGGAACAGCTGGGGGCATTCATGGCCAGGAGCATGTTCTGCAGCCCAGTTTTCAGCTCTGCTCAGGGATGGCACTTTGTAGTTGGGCAGCTCCTGCAATATCCTCAGCAGCTTGGGGAGATGGAATGTCACAGAGCCCCCAGACATGTCACAGAGCCCAGGGCCCAGCTTGGAGAAGGGAGGTGTGAAGCATCCTTCCCTCCTAGCAGCCCCCAGAGTTATCCCCCCCCATGGCACGGCAGCACCGCCATCCCATCAGCGCTTAATGTGATGATACAAAGTAGAACATGGACAAGATTAGAAGTAAAAACTCTTCCCTGACAGTTTCAGCTTTGCAAAGCCTGCAGTTTTGCCCTATATATCATTTGAAAGCCTGGAAGGAACCAGCTCTCTGCTCTGAGACCTGTTCCAGGTATCATGATGAGCTGCAAGCACAGCCCACCAGTTCCACCGTCTCCTCCTGTCCCGAGATGTGTCCAATGCCAACAGAAGGAAAGGTGTTGGGCTGAGAGGTCTGACTCAGACCTTCTACAAAAGGCACCACCTGATGTGAATTCAGAAAAAAATGAACCATCTGGGGGTTTGCTCCCATGGAAGTGGAGCATAAAATGCATAATTTCATCACCTTAGAGGGTTGTTGGACTCCTCTAGTCCTCTCAGATGCCCAGGTACCTAGGAAGGAGAAAAGAGACTTTCCAGTAGGAATTAACACAGTGCACAGTAATTACCCAAGGATATTTAGAAACACTTCCAGTAAAAAGTAATAATAAAAAAACCCCAAACGAATGCCCTAAAAAACAAATGAGGAGCACTTTGGGACTGCAACTTTCTCCTCTCTCCTCCCATCTCGGTCACAACAGGAGGCTGCAAAAACAAGAGGTGAGGAGAGAAAGCAGAGCAAACACACATGCCCAAGGGCCATGTTGCACTGCAGCTTCTCTTTGTGGCTTTGCGGGGACATGACCAGAAAAATGCAGCAACTGGAGCTCAAGAGCCACCAGCATCGTTATGGGAGGGCATTAATAGGGACATAAGAGAAGCTGATAATGCAGGGTAGATGCTAAAGTAGCCTAAATCAGTGTGGCAAATCAGCGCCTGACACTGCATAAAACTGTGCACTGAGAAATAAAGACAGTGCTTGGCTGAAGTTTGGCAGGGAGTGATTTGGGTTTGCTCATGTACAGCCTGCAATAGCAAGAGGGAAATCCTGTTATAGCCAAAAGAGAGAAATCCTGATGTTTTTCTGCCTCTGCATCAAGGAGGCATTTTAAGGGGGGCTCAGTCTGCATCTGGATGGTGGAGGTGGCTTCCATACATCTCTCTGTTCCCTTTTCACCACAGATCTCTTCTGTTAGCTCATTCAAGACTAAGGGCTTGCCAGCAGATCGTCATACTCAGTGGTTCATGGATGGGATGGAGCCCAAATCCATTCTCTGTGGCTTGATATCCAGCTCTTCCTCTGCTATTAAAC
>NW_009715748.1:21767-22055 GCF_000703405.1 Apaloderma vittatum | reverse complement strand
TAAAACAAAACCACCGAGAAGTTTTTGTAGCCACAAGAGTTTCCAGGCCATTGCAGCTTTATTTAGTCACATAGCAGGTGCATTTGGGGAAGTGGTTTTTGCAGTCTTCCCTCACATATGCATGCTCACAGCCTGCCTGGGAGGTGAACCTGTCCCTGCAGGACTAGGAGCATGAAGACTAGCCTTGTTTCCCCTCTAGTAGTCTGCAGAGCATCTACTCCAGGGAGTCTTTGTGTTGGAGGTGTGCAGCTCCGAGGTGTCCCCCGGTGTCGTTGGAGCCTCTCATAG
>NW_009715748.1:0-21677 GCF_000703405.1 Apaloderma vittatum | reverse complement strand
GATGGATGGATGGATGGATGGATGCAGATCGTACCCAGCATTTGCCATTACCTAAGCCCCAGAATTACTATGACAAGGACCTCTCCAGCAAGGATCCCACTGCAGATGCCTGCAAAAGGAACATCTATATTTAGGAAACATTGCCAATCTTTGGGCTTTTTTCAAGAATTTGTCCCATAGCTTTTTGAACCTGTGTAAACGTCTGCCGTGAGGAGACAGCCGGCAGAACAATTCTCCATCTGAAAATTGTCCTTGTGTTTGTTTTCACCTTGCTTTCTGCAAAGTGCTGTCTGCCTGGCAGAGCTGATGCCTCCTTGTTCTTGTATCAGAAGAAATGGTTAAAGCACTTTGTCTCTTCATTCCTCAGCGGCACTCAGGGTTTTACAGACATCCACTGCACCCACTCTCAGCCATTTCTTCTCTAAAGTAGTTATATTGAGTTAACAGGATCTCATTTCTGGATCTAAGGCATAAGCTGAGCAAGAATTGCAAGGAAATAAAAGAAAGCACCTTTGCAATGCCCATGCTCCTGGCTTGCTGCAGTCCACCCTCACCTCTGACAGCAACTTGCTTTGTAGCCCTGCATAAAACCTCTTGAAGTTGGATTCACTTGTCCTAACTCTGTCCAAATTTGAGGCATTTTACAAGCTGAACCCAAATACCTGCTTTAGGGGGAAGATAAATCCTTCTGTAGACTGTCAAGGGACTTCAGCCACCATTTTTTGCAGAGACATTTCTATCGTAGCTGGCTGAATCCCACCCATAGGGTTAAGGGTGCTAAACTCAGTCTCCTGCCCACACAGGCAGCTTCCCCACCTCATGACATTATTTAGAAGCTCAACTGATGGCTACAGAGTGCTGGTAAGATGGATACCACTAGAGGAACAGTGTTCTCAGGAAGTACTTCTGCTATTTACTTTAAAAAAACAAAGAAAGGGGAAAAAAAAAACAGGCAAACCTGAGGCTACAAGGGCCAGGATGTCAAAAGAGATGGACAGTGAATAACTGAGAAGGTGATGGGAATTATAATTCATCTTCCAGTTGGCATTTGCTTAATTTTATCTTCACTTTGACTTGAATGCCCAAGAGCAAGGCAGGAGGAAGGAGTTTTGTTATTGACTTACTAATGTCTCTGACGAAGGGCAACCGTGCACAACCGAGATCCCCCTGCTCTGTTTTCACACTGCTGATTCTTCATGTTTTTACTATTTACAAGGGAAAAAGCAAGCAGGAAAAAAAAAAATCCCAAAACACAACCAACCATCTGAAAAAGTCCTTCTCAGATTATTTTTAATATCATGAAGAAGTGGAAAGGGCTGTTAACCCTGTTGCTGGTTTTTTTTGTGAGTCAAAACAAGTCCAGAGGATGCAAACTTCTCTCCAACATATTTTTTTGCCGTGCTTTTGGCCCGTGGCCCTTTCCCTTGCTGCAAGCCTGGCCGGTGTCGCTAACCAGTGCCAAATGCACACAGCATTTATGACTGCTTTGAGCTTTTTCTGCAGGCAGCTGCATGCCGTCATCTCTGGGTTTTGCACAGCTGAATGCCTATAATACCTGAGTCAGGGCTGAGCGCAGTGCAAATCCCCCCAGCTATCAGGAAATCCAATTTTATGGACACGGCTAAATTTGTGTGATGTGTTGGCGGATTAATTCATGAAGATCATTGCCTTCTCAGTACTGTAATTCAAGCTCTTTTCTTGCAGGGGAGAGAGGCAGGCACGCGGATATTTTCACATCATGGGGCCGGTCAACAAGTGTCGCAGTGGGATGCAGAAGCAGCATGGAAGATTGTGCTTGGGCAAAGGTCAACGTGACTATTATAGTGCTGCATGGTCAGAGGTTTTAAATGAGCAGCCCAGATAGGTTAATTCTGATTTCATGGATATTGATAGATCAAAAGGCTTCTAGTAACTCCAAACACTGCATATATGTATTGTCCACTCTGCAATTTTTTTGCTGGATAGGTGGAGAGTGGCCTAAATCAATAAATTGCACCCAGTTTGTAGGTCAAGACGGAGAGAAAAGCTCTTATTCAGGAGGCCACAATCTACTTGCACTATGACATTGTGCCATGTCCTTCTGCTCTTTACTTTTTGTGCAGCGCTCTTTGCTCCATGCCCTGCGAAAGCTACAGGTCATTGCGGGTGTCCCTGGCCAACACCACTCCAAAGCCCTCCATCCCTGACCAGGTAGCACTAGTGATTCCCCTAGAAGGGCTTTTCCAAAGAGAAACCAGAATCACAGAATCATTTAGGTTGGAAAAGATCCTTAGGATCATAGAGTCCACCCATTAACCTAGCAATTCCAGGTCCACCACTAAACCATGTCCCTAATATCACTACTCTTGTGCTAGTGGAGTCCTTTCCATTAAAAAGAATGTCAGAGAACTCCACTCACCCCATATAAGGCTGTTTTATAGTAAAATTGCTCCCAGAGAGAGAAGATAATTGATATTTTTATCCTCCTTTAATGAGAGAGCTGAGGCCCAGCATAGCCGTGGTTTTCCCATACCCAGCATCCCTCCAACTTACATTTTTTCATCTTCATAAGAATTGTTCTATTGTTCTATTGGTCCTGCAGTGGGAGAACCCACCACAGTCAGTAATGTCCCCAATATTGTCATCATTGCTGTCAGCCTTCATGTGACAGACATAGGACATCTGTCTCCTCCAGCTCTTGACCATGCGGTACGTCCTACACTTCCCCTTATACAACACAGAGGACAGGTATTATGTCTATCAAGAAGTTAGACATTCCTTATCACAGAATCACAGAATCACAGAATGTTGGGGGTTGGAAGGGACTTCAAAAGATCACCTAGTCCAGCCCCGCTGCCAGAGCAGGATCACCCAGGGCAGGTCACACAAGAAAGCGTCCAGACGGGGTTTGAAGGTCTCCAAGGAAGGAGACTCCACACCCTCTCTGGGCAGCCTGTCCCAGGACTCCAGAATCCTCACAGTGAAGAATTTTTTTCTAATATTTTTGTGGAATCTCCTATGTTCCAGCTTGTACCCATTGCCCCTTGTCCTGTCATTGGACATCCCTGAGCAGAGCCTGTCCCCGTCCTCCTGACACTCTCCCTTGACATATTTATAAACATTGATGAGGTCACCCCTCAGCCTCCTCTCCTCGAAACTAAAGAGCCCCAGCTCCTTCAGCCTTTCCTCCCCAGGGAGATGTTCCATCCCTCCATCATCCCTGTGGCTGGGGCGGACTCTCTCCAGCAGTTCCCTGTCTCTCTTGAGCTGAGGGTGCTACCAGTCCAGCAGCTAAAGTATCACGGTGACAAGTGGCTCATCACAAAAATCACTGCACTCATGCACCAGAAGGTGCCAAGCAACACTGCAAAGCCACTGATGGCACGAGGTCATCAATTCAGGAACCTCAGTGAGAAACCATCCCTTACATGTTGTACTTGTCTGCAATAAAATGCACATGAACACGGACCCAGTTATAGGTGATACTGAGGCTAAAGGGAAACCTCATGATTTTGGTCCCCCCTTGAGGAACTCAGCTCAGTTGGATCCATCATCTGCAGCCTTCAGAGCCCCCAGGAGTCAGGACCTCTCTGCAAGCAGGACAGCAGTTTGGTGTTGGGATGGATCTCAAAGCACATCAGGGAGGGTGGAGGAACCACGTTTGCTCTATTGTATGGATGGATAAAAAGATGAGGGTAGCAGAGACATAAGGTGTTTCAGGCTACAGGGGAGCAGTTGCAGGTTTGTGAATAAAGCTAGGAAAAGCATAGTGCATGTGTGAGTGTGTGTGTGCCTACAGGAGCGGGTCTCACTAAAGCGACGAGCAGAACTTCCACTGTCGTCTGCAAAGCAAGGATTTCATCCAATATCTCAGCCCTTCTGTGACTTACATGAGCATCCTTGCTATAAATACCGCTCAGCTCTGATGACCAACCAGTGCTGCTGGTTCATGCAGCCTCATTCTTGCACAGCAACCGCGAGGAATCACTGGACCTTTCCGAGGCTTGGTGGGACCCTGGGAAACGGCAGAAGGAAAAGCGTAAGGAGGGTTTGAGCTGATGGATGCTCATCTTCAAAGAAGAAAGGAAAAAATGTGCATCAGATGATAGGAGGAAGAACCTCATAACACCCTACAAGACACCTTAAACATCTTACAGACTGAAATACCCCCAGGCATGTGGTCTGATCTTCCTGCTCCCAGGCTCTCCCCACCCATCTCTTTTTGCTTTTAAAAATCTAATTTCTCTAACCTTCTGGTTCACCCCCCCTCATTACAGTCTGTCTGCCCCTCCCCTTCTTCATATACCTGTTTATATCAGTTTCAGATGTATGGAGAAGGCGCCCTGAAAATGTTTTTCCAGAATGTTTTTTTTACAAAATGGACCATTAGATCTGATGTATGATATTAGCAAGGGGTGTGGTATTAAATGGAGTAGCATTTAGCACATAGAATATATTTAGCATATTAGAGATTGGGATAATTTTTTCTTTACACTTAAAATGTGTTGGAAACTGAGGGCGATGTGCATTAACGGAAGGATCAGGTTATGATTCAAGGCTGAAGAGTTAAAGCTCCCTGGTTCACTGTAACTTTGACCCCTTCTCCAAATCATTATTCTAGGACATAGGGCCTTTCATTACTTGAGAATGTAACACCGGGTTTTGGGAGCTTTAACTCTGCATTTTCTGGCTCTTGTGGGTTTAAATCATAATTTAATGTTCCATTAAAATAGTTCTTTTTCTTTTTTTCCCCCATTAAAATAGTTCTTTTCCTTATTTTTTTCCCTGATAAATTAACTTGGAGAGGCTTTTGAGTGAAGGGGGTAATTAAAAACGTGGGGAAACTGGAGACATTGACTCAATTGTTACACAGAAGTTTTTTTGGGGGGTACTTTAAGGGAAGGTGAACACACCATAAAACCAATTTGTTCAGGGTGAATGATGCAATGAGACCTTTGTACAAAAGAGAATTGTCTCCAGCACGTTCATAAAGACAAAGAAGTAAGCCCATCAAAGAAATTTTCTTCATTTTGTTTCATGTGAAAATATGTTTCAAAATATGTAAAAAACAGAGCTTTGTGGTTTTAGTAAAGAGGATTCTTCCACCTTTCTGTCCTTCCTCTGAGCTGACCTCTCCTCAAATCCTTCCTTCCTTTTTCTTTTTCTGAGTAATTTCCGTGATGCTCTCTGCTCCCTTCTGCTCCTACATCATGCATTTGCCCCATTTCTCCAGTCCCTGAAGACTACAGGTGTTCCTCTGAGAAACCTCACGATTTTGATTTAAATATCTTTGATAGGGAGAATATGTTTCTACAGATCTGTAGAACACACGACAAATATCCAATTATTATTAATTTTTCACAGTTTGTGTGCAGCGTCTTAGGTAGATACACCATCAAGTTTAAAACATCATTGTGCTAGATATTTCTCATCCATATTAACCTTACCAGAGAGAGCCAAGGGGTACATTGTCCTGCTGTTGGATGGTATTGAAGCAAAGCATACACCATAGGTCACTTACCAAGGTGTCTTTGGGTATTTGCTTGGACATCACAACACTTCCTAACTTGTCCAGGAGTAAACAGCTACCGATTTACAAAATCACAGCTGTTAAAAGCAGAGACATAAGATTGCAAAGAGTTTGATGGATAAAATGGTTATAAAGATGGAAAATAGTTGTGCCAAGCACTGCTGGTTCATGGGACACAGAGCTCGTTTCTGTTCCTCACACCCAGGCCCAGGACTTTTTAGGATGTCGGGCAGTGACAGGACTAGAGGGAATGGATTGAAGCTGGAGATGGGTCGGTTCAGATTGGACGTTGGGAAGAAGTTCTTCCCCATGAGGGTGGTGAGACCCTGGCACAGGTTGCCCAGAGAGGGGGTGGAAGCCCCCTCCCTGGAAGTTTTTAAGGCCAGGCTGGATGGGGCTCTGGGCAGCCTGATCTAGTGGGGGATGTCCCTGCCCATGGTAGGGGGTTGGAATTAGATGGTCTTTAAGGTCCCTTCCAACCTCGACAATTCTGTGATTCTATGATGACATTGATGCTATGCCAAGAGTAGTAGGATCAGTCATAGAATTGTAGAGTCACAGAATCATAGAATCATAGAACGGCTTGAGTTGGAAGGGATGGTAAAGATCTAGTCCCACCCCTGTTGCACTGGGCAGGGACACCTCCCACCAGACCAGGTTACTCAAAGCCTTGGCCAGCCTGATGTTGAACATTTGCAGGGAGGAGACATCCACAACTTCTTTGGGCCACCTGTGCTAAGGTCTCACCACCCCTCGTGGTAAAGAGTTTCTTCCTAAAGTACAATCTAAATCTATATTGCTCTATTCAAAAAAAAAAAAGAAAAGAAAAGCTAGTGAAAGGCCAGCTCTGGTATTCCCACACGTGTTGCAATAACGTCTCTTTCTTGCAAATCAAATATATCCTAAAATGTACAACGTACTCAGCAGGGATAACAAACAAGCATGCAGCTGGAGGAGAGAACAGGGTGACAAGCATGCAGCAGACACTGAGAGATGATTGCACGGGTTATCCAGGAGCACATCTGGCTACATGCAACAATCCAGCAAGGAGCTGTAATAATAACCCGACATTATGACTGCTATTATTCTTATTATAAATACCAAGTAAGTGTTGAGTACTGACATCAGCCCGTTTCCTACCAGCATGACCTCTAAGTCTACTGGAGGGCTCACATCATAGGCTTCTCTCTTTTGTTTTCAACAGCCTTTGGACTAGGCGATTTCACCCACAGGAAAAACCTGTTGCATTTCAGTGTAACAAGAAAGTCAGCAAGAATAAAAAAAAGCAGAGAGAGAGTTAATAGAGTTATCTGCTGTGTGAGGTCAGAAAAAGAAAAATATTTCCATGAAATAAATGGGGATAAATGTTGGGACCGCGGATGGCGTTTGCAAAAATGGCAGCTATTGGCCAATGCTCTCTTTCTCATTATTCCTCATTTGTGGAACAAAATCAGGCATTATCTCCAGGGATGTTTTCAGATGTAAATAGATGAGTAGGCATGTTCAGATGATTTTTGCCATCCCTAGTGTTTATGTTTCATATCATTTCATGGGCACACTTCAATAAGATTGCATCTAAACTCGTGGCCCAAGCAGGGGTGTTTTGACTGAAATGAAGATTAAATGTTACTCAGGATGATTTACAGGTGTCCAAAAGTAGATCTAGAAGGAAGCTGAACCATTTGTCTGGCACATTCAGAGCCTCAGGGGTAGGAAGTTGTGTGCAGATTTATATTTTTTATTTCTATAGTCTTACAGCTGCTTGCTAATGAGAACAATTTCTCACACCCCCGGTGAATGCAGGACACCAGCATCGCAGCTCTTCAACTAAGGGCTAGATAGGAGCCCATTTACATCAGAATTGGACTTACAGCTTCAGGTCTGCAGAGTCACCTACCGGACGTGTCCTCCTCTTTGTCATCCAGGCTGTTTGAACTACACTTGAATTATAACCAAACGTGGCCAAGCTTGGAAAAACTTGAGCTCTCGGTTCAAGTTTTTCAGTCTATCTGTAGGTTTTTAGTGTATTTTTCTTTTGTCTCTGAGTTACAGCAGTTATCAGAACTTTAGACGAAACACAATACTTCAATGAGGTTTTGTTACTTGAAGAATAATAGAATCATAGAACTGTCAGGGTTGGAAGGGACCTTAAAGATCATCTAGTTCCAACCTCCCTGCCATGGGCAGGGACATCTCCCCCTAGATCAGGCTGCCCAGAGCCCCATCCAGCCTGGCCTGGGACGGAAGGGTTAGTTTGGGACCTGGTGTGCATCACCACACTGATGACCCACTCAGAATTTTCCAAAACTTATCAGTGGCTGGGAGCTTTGTGCCAGGAGAAAGATCACTGTATCACCGTGTGAGCTGCATATTTTAGAGACAGCAGGTAACACTGTCTGTGTGCATTCCTTGATCCCTTCATCTTTGGACAAGTTTGGATGTTATTTGCTTAATCAGGTCTAAGTGACTCTTTGGGAAGTTTCTTCCATGGTGCACAAGCTGACAGCTGGATGAGGGGAAAAAATGTCATGAATTTCCTATGGATTTAGTGTCTCGGGGCAGAAGTGCAAGCTATTTTTCTTGTTGCTGAGTTCAGTGGTACAGAGAAAACGCAACTGAAGGAGTCACACTGCAGAAAGAGAAGGGTCTTTTTAATTTGCTGTAACTTTGCAATTCCTGCACAGGACCATGGGAAAACTTTGGGATTCTTATAGCTCCTCTGCAAGATGTATTGGAGTTATCCTCAGTGTATAACTGGGGAAACCACGTCCAAAGAGGGTCCCTCAATGCACTGCGTGTCTTCCCAATGACTAACTTTAACTACTTATTTATTTATTTATTTAATACTGTTGGTTCACATTTCACAGCACTTTGCCATTCCTGTCTCCTTTTCCTCAGCCGATGAGAACCGACGTTCTGCATCTGTTTGAAGTGAGTCCTCTCCATTGCATACAAATGAGACTTGACTCTGAGATACAGTCAGAAGAAAATCTAGAGGAATCACCGCTCCCCAGGTGTAAAAGTATGGGGAAAAATAATGAAAATAAAATAATTTTAAAAAAAAAAAAGAAAAAAAGTAACAGGCTTGCATTTTGCAGAGAACTAATGGAAGACACCAGTGCTGCTCTGCCAGCATTTGGGATTTTGCTGCCAGCCTCACAGCGTCTTGCAGTGTCTGGAAGCAGTGGAAAGATGGTACGTTAAAAAGCAAACGCAGTGAGGTTGTCACTAAGGGGCAAAGCTGAGACACGTGAACCCAGAGGGCTGTAGAAGGACTGCAGATGTCATTGCTTTTCAAATCCTGAAGTGTTTTCTTTTTGCCCTTAAGATTGGCAATGGTAAGATTAATGGCTGGATTGTGCCTCTGTTCTCCAAAGTTTCTTGTGATAATGCCTGATCCCTGAAGATTATCTTCTTCAAATTCTTTCTATTTAAACATTTCCTCTACAAAGTCGGCTTTCAACCTTGCATTTGAGAAAAATATTAAGCTGTTTTGTCAGAGAAGAGACACATATCAGAAAGGGGCTCTTTCTGCAGCATGTGCCTCAGACCTCCTCAGCTTCTATTTATGCTGCTTTTGAGCATAAGGATAGTTTGCTTTCATCTGTCCAATGTATTTCTGTTGCTGTGATCATTTCTCCCCTGGGAAAGGTGTCTGTGGCTCTTTCCACCACCAGAGAAACACAAAAGACCCCTTTTCCTTTTGTCGAGAAGCCAATGTCGAGAATTTCCTGCTCTCTCACTTGGGGGTAGTGACTGACCTGGAAAGAACATCTCAACTGAATATTAGTTTCCCCAAACGAAATATCACTTACCCTCTTCTCTGCAGTGCCAGTAATATGAATGGTCTCCAACCACCATAATTGCTTCGTGGTAGATTGAAATAAGAAGGAGCAGCTTTGCCGATTTGTGGTTTAGAGGAATGCACAATATATGTGTCTCCAACTGATATTAAAGATGACAGGCTGAAACTTGAACTGCCGTAGACGTGCACTGCAGACAATAAATCGCTGTCCAGCTTTGAGGAGAGTTGGAGCGAGGCTTAAAGTGGAAGGGGAAGGCACATGATGAAAGCCAGAAGACCAACGCGTAGTTGTCTCGGCAATTAGCGCAACATCCATCCTACATCTGTAGAGTGCTTTCTATTTCCATATGGACATAAGTGAATTAGTGTGCTGGGGGCTGATAGTCCTATTAGATAGCCTGCTTTCCTTTAATGGTTTGATAAAAGGAAGGTGACAAGAAGATAGATAGAGATAATACTCCAGACTTCTTGCGGTTGAACCATTACCATTAACAGCATTAATTAGCCTATAATAAACTGTACAGGAACACCAGACACAACCAGTCTAACCTGACAACCGTCAGTAGCATGATAGCTTAGCATTAGCATAAACTGCTCATTGAATATCTTTATCTGCCTAACCTGGCCTTTCGAAAAGGGAAGAATTCCCAAGGCTGCCTTGCAGGCAGCATCTCTAGCCAAGTCATTAAAAAGACACATGATTATGAAAGTGGGAGCCACGAGGTTGGTGAGACTCCAGAACCTTTTGCCATCAAGCCAGCCTATGCCCGATTAGTCCAGTTTTACCCTTTGGAGACTATTTGCGCTTAAGGACACGTTAAGGTAGACGGAATCGTTTCTAAATCTCACAGCCTTTCCCAGCAGAGAGTAGTAATGTCTTTGGAGAACAACTCAGAGAGCTCTGGTAAAGAGAAGTGCAGAGATTAACCCTGAGTTTACCCATAGGAGGTAAAGTATAGAGAGATACAGATGGAATTGAAGTACAGCCTTAGACTGGGGGGGTTTCAGGCTAAAGTCAACCTTATGGTCCTGCAGTCTGGATGTGCAGAGATGATAAATTACACTAAGGGAGAATGAAGTGTTTTCCTGTTACCTCTCATAAGCAGGTAGCCCCAAACTCCAAGGCTCCTACCAAGATGGGAAATTAACTGTGGAATCAGTATTTTTTTAAGTTAATCATCTTTCTCTGCAAGGAATGAGTTGAGCCACAGCATCACAGAAATACAGTTTTGTCCCTTGGACTAAAGCTGAATCAGGGACATCTAGATGATGCTCAACAGAAGTTTATCCAAACTATTTGTGAAAACCTCTAAGCAAGGAGATTTTATAGCCTCCCTTGATAAGCTATTTTAGCGTTTTGTTGTGAACACTACTCGTAGTCTCCCCTTGCACCCAAACTAAATCTTTTTTTGCTAAAAATTAAGCTAATTTCTTCTTATTTCCCCCCCAGTGGACTAGAAGAATTGCTCTCATCACTTTTTCAAGTATCTTTAGTCTTCTGGAAGACTATTATTCAATCTCCACTTGGCTTCTCTTTTCTTGGCTAAAGAAATACAATCCCTTCAACTTATTTTGCTGATTACAAAAGTAATCAAACTACCGGAGAGGTTTCCTTTGCTTGGAGCACAAACCCTATCTCAGCAAAGAGCCCTGAGACTTTCTTTCCTCAAGCTTTTCTGCACGCTGCTTCAGTCTGTGTGATGCTTTTCCCCACCAGCAAAACTAGGCTGAAAGGAATATCGAGTTTTGATCTAAGTGTTCTCGGTATCTCAAGAGCCTGAGGCTGGGCTGTGGGAATCCTCCTTGGGTTCCAGGTAGGTCCTCAGGGGTTAGGCTGTTATCTGAGCTGGCTGATATTGCCTGACACTGGAGATTATCATAGGACTCTGAATCAGGCTCAGCTTTGAGACAACCTTCACAGGAAGCTCCCAGTAAAAGACTAAAAAATTTTAAATTTGGAA
Source organism: Apaloderma vittatum (assembly GCF_000703405.1). Taxonomy (NCBI): domain Eukaryota; kingdom Metazoa; phylum Chordata; class Aves; order Trogoniformes; family Trogonidae; genus Apaloderma; species Apaloderma vittatum. The sequence continues at coordinate 10,402 of NW_009715748.1, read as the reverse complement.
ACCCCCAGTGTTACTTGAATAAAAACTACAATTGATTTCCTAGCTAACAACATCTCCAGGGGATGTTTCATCCCAGATGTTAACCTTAGACTGGAATGAACCTTTTCTTTTCTGGAGGAAGACCTAGAGTTGACTCAGCCTGGACACCCAAAATTTAGATGGTCTACATTTGATGAGTTACGTGTCTGTGCTCTACTTCTCTTTTGCTTTCTCGCAAACAGCTGCAGCTCACAAACAGAAAACAAGGATCATTTATTTATTTACTACTTTATTTACTGACAGAGGAAAAGTTTATGCTCCTGATTCTTTGGGCTGCAGCATTTTTCTATCTAAAAGTATTTATGTGGCTCATTAAGTGAGTGCTTTGACCAAACATATCCTTTCAAGTATCCTCTTGAACTTATTGTATACATGGTCTCAGGCAGACTCCAAGCTCAACCATTCTCCCATTCAGGTAACTACACATCCAAGACTATAAACAGGTGCCTGCTGTCACCCATAACAGTCTGTGTGGGATTATAGAATCATAGAATATTTGGGGTTGGAAGGAACATTTAAAGGTCATCTAGTTCAAACCGCTTGCATGAGCAGGGACTTCATAGAATCATAGAATCATAGAATTGTCAGTGTTAGAAGGGACCTCATGAAAAGCACTCATGAAGAGCTTCCAAAGAAGACAAGGGACAAGTGACACCAGGATATTCTGCAGTGAGCAGGTGAACACCCTTAAGCTAGCTCTTTGGAGCTCTATTTCCTAGCCCTTCTGTTTCCGAACTGTCCTTCCGAGAGGGAACTGCCTCGGCAATGGCAGGGAAGAGATGTGGTAAACAATACTACTAAATTTCTTGGGAGTGCAGTTTCATGAGGAGTTGCAAGGTTGCACTCAAGCCTTGTTGTAGAAATGCTTGATTTAGATACTGTAACCAACACCACTGGTAAGCAGTTGCTTATGGCCCATAGCTTACCCAGGTATGGTTTCCTAACGAAAAGGTGTATTCCCATTTGACAATGAAAGCAACCTGGGCTTTAACCAACCTGCACTCAGGAATCAGCCAAAGCGGCATTTCTAGCAGACCAAATCTTCCATGACCACCTTTGCAGCCCAAGGAAAGAAGCAGGCACTCACAGCATGAATTTCATCTGCTCAAGCATGGATGTCTCCTTTGGGATGAGATGATTCACGGCTCTCAGTGGTGCATGGAAGGAGCACGAGGGAAGAAGCTCAGTGTGGTGGTGAGGCAAATCTCACTTTGAACCTCACCTCCCTCAATGAAGGGACACTGGCATCGGGAAACAGTTTAAACCAGCATTTTGCTCGTCATCTAGTAACCGTCTTAGTGAAGCGCACAAAGAAATGTTGCTCATTCTGCTTGGTCTGGGCCTTGGGAGAAAGGGAGAGGAGGACCAAAATCTTCCTTGGGGGATGGAAAATATGGAAAATTAGCTAAAGCAGACAGCAGACAGACTGACAGCTGGAGCCTGCTGGATCTATTGCTATTGACTGTAACCTTGGTTAAGGTGACAGTTACCAGCTGTAGTATCATCCCACCTAAAAGTGGAAAGGTAATATCAATGCTGAAATGTTAAAAGCACAAAAAAAGCAGAGCAGAGAGAGAGCATGAAATAATGGGACTGCAATGATTAAGACAGACAGACAGTGATGTTGCTGCAACGACTCTTGGCAGCAATGGGAATGAAAGTCTGCATTTCATTGTGAGAAAACACAAAAAGAAATGAATTTGCTCTCATGCTGCCTGCAGATTTTGGTAGACTGTAAAACAGATATCCTGTAGGAATCGCTTAGAGCAAATACCCAAGAAAGGAGGATTGTTGTCTTCTGCTTACAAAAGGTACCTGGATATAGTACCTACACCTCTAGTTTTGGAGGAAAGGAATGAATCCACATTTCTCTATACAGATTCTAGGGTCTGAAATGGCTTGAGGTCAGTGGTTTCTCAAGAAAAAAAAAAAATTGGTCTTGCTACTTTGTTCTTGCTGTACATTTCCCATTGCTTGAGGTGAAAAAAATCTGCCCTGAAACAGTGTACATGCACCAGCATGTGTATGCACATGAGAGCAGGGGTCAGATGGGCACATAGCATTGTTATAAATAAAAGGGAAGTGGCTGTCTTTTTGCATTGTGCTTGGAACCAGGGCTTATTTCCCTAGAGGTCCACATGTCCCATTTTATTTATGATCTCTAATGGCACCATCCCAAATGATGGCTGCTCCACAGATGGGCTTAGCTCCCCGAAAGGGACTGTCCCATGAGTGCAGCTTTTTTGGCAGTATCAGGTCACCTCTTCCTTACGTGCTTTTGTCTGTGGACACCTTAGTGGAGCATGCTTTGGGATGAGGCTCATCATTTTTCTCTCTTGGAGAAATGCTGGGCATGCACAAACCTTGAGGATGTTTTAGAAGCACAAGGCAAAGTTATATTTCATGCAAAGTGTTTCCTTGCAATGAAATGTTTCAAGATTACAGCTTTGCAGGGCTTTCCTGTACTCAAGATCAACATCCCAGATGCTTGGATCTCCTCTCCTACCTCTATGGCAGCTCTTGGTTTTTGCATCTTGCTTACAGGGAAATTTCACAAAATCTCTTCTCCTGCTGCAAAGTCAGCTTATGAAACCTCTGCCTCACTGTCCAGCTCCTTCTTCCCACATCCACAAAGTGGATCGCATGCTTGTGGGACCATGCTGAAATCCACCTCATTGAAACATCTGGACAAAAGAGAACCATCTTTAAATTGTGAGTGCTTTTTTGGAAGGGAGGTTAGGTGTTTAAGAGTTATTTTCAACCAAGGTTTTTGAGCAGATTTTCAAAATCATCCCTACCTGAAAGAATTGAGCTTGCAAAGGAGCAATTCCTGTCCTTCCCTCCTAAGAGGGAGGCAGCTGCTCTCCCTTCTTCTTTTACTCCCAGATCAGCCCCTGCAGTCCCAGAGAAATTATAAAAATTAATGATGACAGCAAGAAAAAAGCATCTTGCCCTGACTACGCAATAGCCCCCTCCAAAACCTGTGAGCAATGCCTGTGGAGAGGCTGATGAGGTCAGGAGGAGCCCTCAGGAGAGCATCCTTTCCACCCTCATCCTGCTGAGAAAGCACCCACATCCCCCTCAGCAACCAGGGAGAGCCCGGATTTAGGTCTGCCTCGTACTGCTCTTTCCACATGAATGGGAGGGAGAAGTGGGGAGAAAATCTTGTTTACAGTGGTGGTCAGAAGCAAGGCCTGGGGGAGCACGTATGTATGCACGAGCTTTCGTAGGCATCCGAGGCTTTGCCTCGGTTGCCTCCTAAATAATGTCAGGAGGCATTGGGGTGACAGAAGGCAGCTGTAGCCATCTCCCTCCTTCCCTTGCAGGCCTAGCTCTGATTTTTTTCTTGCTTAGTTTTCAAGGCTGTTTCGGGTCCTAAAGCCAACCCTTCCAGCATCCTCTGTCTCTTCATTTTTCACCATGCTGGGAGAGAAACATGAAGGCTGGGCTTCCTCGGCAGAGCAGAAGGAACCAGTGACTGCAATTACAGCTCCCAAATTAATGATGTGCAAAGACCCTAGAAAATAGTAGTTTCTGTCCCTAGGATGGGGATATCTTGTGTTTTCCTAGCTCTGTGTAGCTCGTGAAAGAAAGAAAATCTATTTTAACTGAGGATTATTTCCTTAGCTGGTATAAAACCAGTGTCACTCGATGCCTTTCTAAAGGCCAGGATGGATGACGATAGCCCCAGGATGATTTCCCACAAAGCTTCACAGAATCTGAATGAAATAAGCACAATTCATTGCAAGTCCTTAACAAAAACAAGAGCACAGTTGGCACTTAAATTTCCCCACCATCACCACTATTTTCATGTACAGACAGCCAGTGTCATATTTATTGTCTCAGAATCATCCACTGCTTGCTTTACAGCAGGAGGACTTGACATACAGGGCATTGGGCAAATAACTTGCCCAGTGCTTCAAAAAGTCAGTAAAAGGGTCAGAAATAACAGCCTGGCACTGTGCAAATAAACACATCTGTCCTCTGGCTGCATGGAAAACTGCAGGCATGGGATTTAAGGGGTGATGGGGAATTCGAGGTAGGGAGAAAGGTGCAAAAAAAGAGCTGAGAGCAGTGCCTGATCAATGAGTGTATTTGAATGGGAGTTAGTTAAAGGCTGGTTTGTGGTAACTGCATCCCACATTCACATTTATCTTTAAAACATTCTGAGTTTCCTTTACTTCCTAGGAAGACAACTAATTCCTGCAGGAAAACAGGTGAGCCAACTGTGAATGGCATCTCTGCTCACTGCTGGTGTCACAGCCTAGACCCGAGCCTTAGCATCCCAGGGATGGGGGAAAAGGACGTCCTGTGAGCAGTCCTGAACCATACCTCTGCAGGTAGCTCACCGTGACATGACGAGGAGCAGAGGCAGCTTTGATTGTCACCTCTCCCAGCAGGGCTCACAAACCTGAGGGAGAGAAGGGCTGGAGCTCAGCTGGTGGAGCCTTGGCTTAGTTACAGCATCGACAATGACCCTGTGGCCTTTGTGAAAAAGTGAGCTCACCCCTCAGGCTGGAAAGGTTGGACACCCCTGGCTGATTTATCCAGAGGCACTGACACACATAAGGAAGATCCCAGTCTGGGGAAGTTCATGGAAGATGGATAACACGGCACAAATATTAATGGGCCATAAGGGAAGGCAGCAGAAAATGTGAGGAAGCTACTAGTACCTGACACTTGCCTTTCAAATATAATTGCCCCTTGTCTGGCTGATGGAGAGATTTGAACCTAGTGCTTCCTACGCTGGAAGCACAAATCTCTGGGGTCTGCATGAAAGAGCAAGGACATCACTGCACCGCTGACCCACCCCTTGCACTAATGGTGGGGTTTGAACCTTGAGTCTCCAGCAACTCACAACTAACAGCATCCACACACTAGAGCATCTCCATCTTAACCCATTATCATTGTCTGCCCTCGGACAAGCCTGAGAGTGACCGAGTTCCCACACGGCATCTACCTCCTCAATAGCAAAGCATTTTAGTCACTGCTGGCACAGTCCCTTGTTTGTTGCTGTGCTTCAATCCATAGGTGGTAAGGGTGGGTTTCCACCCCACCAACCACATCCAAACTGATCACCTGGTGTTCCCTCAAGACAAATAACCACAAGTAAGTGCAATTCACTTTAAAATACAGACAGCAAACAGATCAGTCAACCTGAACCCTGGAACAGCTTGTCCTTCTCCATTGACCAGAAAAGGAAAGAGGCCTGATGGGCTCTGATGCACTAGCTGTGTCATCTCACCAGATGCCCCTAAAAAGTGAATTTGGGGTCATGTCTCCTGAAAATGGAGTCTTAAACCATGACATCTCAGAAAATCCCAGAAATAATGTAGAATAAAGGTAGCAAGATGATGATATGATGATATGATGATCAGTAAAGTAGAGAAGTAACGACAGTGCTGAAAGAGAAACCTGTTACCAGTTGCAGTGTGAAGCCTCCAGCCAGGTGGAGGAGGAGTGGTGGGAATTTATTACTCTGCTAGGTAGTACAATATAATGCATCCTGTCTTCTAGCTTTGACCTTTTCTTGACAAAAGAGTTCTTCAGTTATCAAAAGTGACTAGAGATTTTGGGGGGCTTCCTTTTTGCAGGTCCAATTTCATATTCCTTAAAGGGCATGGATCTTTAGGAAGCACAAGACTAACTCTCTGGATGTCAAATCCCTCTGAAGTGTTTCCTATGGGCCCCCTAAATATGAAGTCCTTCAAGTGCCCTCAGAAGTTGATTTCTAGTCTCTGTACTCCAGTCTACCCTTGATTCTTCTGTATGTACCATCATCTATTAGTCCTGACTCTGTTTTGACCTGTGTTTCAACTGGAGGTTTTGCAATAGATAAAGGACAAATAGCAGACTTTCCTGGGGAAAGGCAGAACTTCCTAGGTACTATCGAGACTTCACTGATGTGAGAAGGGGGAAGCTCATGCATATTCATGTACCAGCATAAGGGACTGGCCAGGAGGCCAGTCTAGAAGATCAAATCATTGACTGCAAACTTATTGAGAAACAACAAGCTCTAGGTCTCAGTTATCAGCTTGATCATTAATAATGTAAGAGCATTATACTTCTGTATTCTTTTTGTTTGTTTGTTCATTTGTTTCCCTGTGCTTGCAGCTAGGAAGCAGTCCTCATCTGGCTTTGCAGGCTTCCTAGGGTCAGTTCAAGAGACTGGGTTCATGGCCAAGACCATTAGGATGGGCAGCAGCCCGTTCTCCTCCAGCATTCAGCTATCACTGTGCCAGAACAAGCTCATCCCGATCTCAGGAGGGATGATGTGAATGTAGCACAAGTCTGGGGATGCTGGGTAAGGCCGTTGGTGAGCAGCCTTAGCTGCTGGTGCTTGCCACTGCCTCAGTGCCCCTCCTTTGGGTTAATTACCATTATCACCTCCTAAAGAGACTTTCTGCAGCGATAGATGGAGGGAGAGTGACTGACCTTGCAGAGTGCCAAGAGCAGAGAGCAAAGGGATCTCACAGTCATGGAGGAGCCAGGGGGACAGAAATGGGAAAGCTCAGTGGAGAAGTTGCTTGAAGAAAACGGGCTGTCATTGTCTCCGCTGACCCTTTCCCTCTGCTGAGCCAATATCGCAGTTTTCATTTCCAGGCAGCAAGCTGGAAATGCTCCCTTCCCTGTCTGCAGATGCTAGAGGTGCTTGAGCCAAGACAGACGCTTCTGGGGCAGATCAACATGAAACACACCACAACCAACCCTCGCAGGGTTGGAGCTTTCCTGAGCACCATGAGTGCATCCCACCTTCCTCCACCACATCACCCAGCAGCTTGTCAGGAGTGGGACAGTCACGGCCTTTGCCTGTCAGACTGTGGGTTTTCTCTCTCTCCCTGTCTCAGTGCCTTTGGTGCAATGCAGCATTTTCTGCTCTAGCTGCTTTGCTCACTGGAGCCCTGTGAGTGCTGGAGAAAATGAGGTGGTTGCTTTGCAAAGCCTCCCTGCACACAGCTACCGTTCCAATCTTCAGTGGGTCCATGCTTAGCTCAAGCAGGACCGTCAAGAAGATCTTTTATGTCCTGATTCTGCTGCCTGCTCTTAGCAAAATGAAGACTGGGAAAGGAGGACCAGTAAAGATGTCCAGTGGGGGAGCCCTGTTTCTGGGGAGTTTCTGTCCAGAGCACCAGTCTGTGGCTCAGAAAATATCACAGAATCACAGAATCACAGAATGTCAGGGGTTGGAAGGGACCTCTAGAGATCATCTAGTCCAGCCCCCCTGCCAGAGCAGGATCACCTACAGTAGGTCACAGAGGAACTCGTTCAGGCAGGTTTTGAATGTTTCCAGAGAAGGAGACTCCACAATCTCTCTGGGCAGCCTGGGCCAGGGCTCTGTCACCTTCACAGTGAAAAAGTTTTTCCCAATATTTTTGTGGAATGTCCTATGTTCCAGCTTGTACCCATTGCCCCTTGTCCTGTCATTGGACATCCCTGAAAAGAGCCTGACTCCTGACACTCCCCCTTGACATATTTATACACATTTATGAGGTGTCACCCCTCCGCCTCCTCTTCTCCAAGCTGCAGAGCCCCAGCTCCTTCAACCTTTCCTCACCAGGGAGATGTTCCATCCCTCCATCATCCCTGGGGCTGCGCTGGATTCTCTCCAGCACTTCCCTGTCTCTCTCGAGCTGAGGGGCCCAGAACTGGACACAAGATTCCAGATGTGGCCTCACCAGGGCAGAGCAGAGGGGCAGGAGAACCTCCCTTGACCTGCTCGCTCCTCCCCTTCTAACCCAGCCCAGGAAGCCATTGGCCTTCTTGGCCACAAGGGCACACTGCTGTCATCTTAAGATGTTTCTCCTTGAGACAGTTGGTGTGGGGAAGGGCTAGAGAAGACACCGGTAGTGCATAGCTTGTCACATATAGGATTGAGGAATAAAAGCTCCATAAATTTAGATATTTTTTCTGGCCAGTGAAAGGGAAAGGCTCGTGTGCAGCACTTCATGGCTCCCTCCTTTGTGGTGGGTTGGGCATGCCCACATCACAGAGCACCAGAGCCATAGCTTGACCATGACCTCAAGACATAATAATTATGTTTAGTGGGTTTTATTCTCCGTAATGCCTGAAATATAAAGGTTATCTGTCTCTCCCCCAAACAGTGTTCAGGCTTTGTCTTAGATGCACAAGGGGATTTGCATGAAACAACTAAGAAAAGATGAGCTAATAAAAGTGAACCATGAGCAGTGTAGGAACAGGGCAGTAGGAGCTACGTAGGGAGCTAAGCTGACCATGTAGATGCACGTCTTTGATACAGACTGCAACCCCAAAATGCTCAGGTAACCTTGGGCGATGGGGGGAAACCCTTGGATGGCTGTTGCAACCACTTCTGGCAGAAGCCCTGCTGTTCGGTGTCGGCATAGGAATATGGTAAAATGCATAAACCGTGCTGCTGTTTCCTGCCTTTACATAGGAACTTGCCTCTATGCCTGGCGTTAGAACTACTCACACCTTCCAGACAACCTTACAGAGCTTCATCACGGAGTAGCGGCACCCTGCTCCTGCTCTACTCCTCGTCCAAAGGTGCAGAAAGCAGCTTTAGACCTCATGCAAGACTCAGATACACTCAAGGGAGGAAGGAAGGAAGGAGACAACTGGCACAGACCTCCCTTGTCTCTCCTTCTCACTTCTGTCCAGTCAAATGAGCAGCAGGCAGAGTTTCTCCTTCCCCAGCAGCCATGAAGCTTGTTTGAAGCAATTTGGAGGCAATCGAATGAAAAGGAATAAATGAGTGGATATTGCAGTTTATGGATGGCTGAGTCAAACCCACAGGCAGTGATTAGAGGCCCACAGTCCCTTTTATACCCACAGTAAGAAAATTACTTGAATTTGTTCCATTTTAGTTCCAAACAGGAGGCAAAGTTGTAGTGGGCTGGATTGTCAGTTATGCCACCTTCTAATATTCATCCAGAGGGAAGAATAAAAAGCAGGACAGGTTTTTTATTTTAATTTAAATAAACCGTCAGTCGATCCACAGCAAATTTCTCTAGCTTTGATCCTCTTCTAGCTGAGATGCAAAGAAATGAAGGTCGAGGAAACAGAATACATGAGTACTCTTTCTCCCACCTTCATTTGCCCTACAAATAGTTTCCAAGGTGGCTGTTTGCCCGGCTGGCCCCTCGCTCACACTATCTATGGTAGTTCCTCCTCTGTTTGCGATCTCAGCATGGCTGAACAAATTGAATTCTAAAGTGTGGATGAGATGAACACGCAAAAGGGTTTATCTGAACTTTAGTTTCATCACTGCCTCTGATACCAATTTTCTGAGTAACTGTGGGCAGGCTGCTGGAAATTTTTCCCCAGAAATATACGCCTGCTCACTGCATTGCCGTTAGTGATGCTAAAATCTGCAGCTAACTGCACTGGAAGGACAACACACTTGATGCTTCCATTGCTTCTCTGCATCTGGAATAAAAAGACTTCTCAGATCTGCACCTTTAGGGTTGATCCCAAAGGATGTCACAGGCCTCACCACTTCTGCTTTGTGGCCAAGGCAGCCAGACCTTATCCCACTGGGACCAGGGTGAAGTACTGGAGAAGGAATGGGGGAAATCTGGACTTTCTTCCGTAATGAAGCTCATTTGCAGCCAAGGTGCACACCAGACAGAAAGAGCTTTGAAGAATGAGTGGTCTAAAGAGAAAAAGGAAGAAAAGGACAGAAATTCACACAAAGTCACCCAAAATGTCCGTGGTTGGGGTAGGCTTGAGATGTCTTCACTCACTACCCAGTGGCCTTACCTCTACACTACAAAGAAAAAAACTGTATATCTTTTTTTTCTTAAAACACTGTCTCTCATCAGATTTATTCTCAAGATTTTGGTTTGTTTATTAACACAGAAAAGATACAGTAAGATTTAAAATGTACTTGTCAACTTAGATCTCTTGCAGTTGTGTTTTCCAGTCTCCAGGGACAATGACTACCACAGCATTCAAATCTGAATTCTCCACATCAAATCTATGCCTTTGTACACTGATGGAAACTTGACATTTTTCAGGTCTTTCAGAAAAGTTAACAACAACAACAAAATTACCAACCACAGAGGAGAAACAAAAACAAACAAAAAAAACCCCATCACCCCAAAACCCAGAAAGCCACACACATTTAAAGCATCAGCCGCTGAAGCAAGTTTTCCATGGGTAGCAGAAGAAAAAACAAACCATCACCTCCTGGATGTCGAGTCTTCTTGCTGCTGATGGTAACTCACATTCAAGTCCTACCTGCTCTATGAGCTACAATGTTTGTGCTGCTGTTTTTCAGCTTGTGTGTGATGGACTTTTTATAGCTTGAATTTTGCAAAGATGTTTCACACTGTCCCACATGAAAATCCTTGCCTCTAAAATGGACAGACACGGATTTGACAGA
>NW_009715747.1:0-1931 GCF_000703405.1 Apaloderma vittatum | reverse complement strand
CCCTTTCCGCCAGGCAGCTCTCCAGCCACACGGGATATTATTTCCATAGGGCTACTGAGGTGGGCTGCAAGCTGCCGTGGGTTCCCTGGCTGAGTGGAAACGGAATATCCGCAAGATAGGAAGGAGTGAACTGTAGGTAGGTAGATTTGAGGACTCTCTTGACTAGAACAGGTATTATTTCATGTAGTAAATTTGCTTTTTTCTTGAAAACAATGTCTTTCTTAATTTTGTGTGTTTTCTTCATTCTTTTTTGCTTTAAACTGTACAAGGGGATTTTACATGAACGTGTTACTTTGAAAGAGGAATTAGGCCAGAGACTGTCTACGTAGAGACCAGTGGCTGAGACGGCTTAGTTTGCTGCTCTCTGAAAGGCTTCTTGATGATAAGCTAAGTGGGTTTGTCTCTGTATTGGTACTGGTCTGAAAAATATATCTAATTTTGTATTTCATGTGTTGGGTGCTAAGTGCCTGAACAGTTGTGAGAGTCACTAAAAGTAACCAACACAGGTCGCTAAGTAATTCTCCTTTAAGTGAGAGTTTTCCTTTGTTTTCTTAAAACAGAGTATAGGGTTTGAAGGACAGAACTGATAAAAATAACGAGTAATAGTTTTTAAAACTCTTCCTCAGTTCATGTACAGGTCTCTAGATTCTCTAGTGCTGATCACTTCTAATTGATATTTTTATAGGACGAGCTTACACTGACCTATCATGGCATCCAACAAATTTGTCATTAAGGTAAGTAGAACGTCATAGCTTTCATTTTTTAAGAAAATCGATAAAATGTCTAAGAAAGTGTGTACGTTGATTGTAAAATTACGAAAAGGCACAACTTTCAGGCTTCTGGCCATAGTAGCATATTTTGTATCGGCTTTTATCTCTTTTTGGAAGCAAACTTCTAGAATTGTTGTATCATGGTGGAGTTTGTCTAATGTCAGCTGAAGATTAAAATCACGTAACTAGAAGCGATTGTGTAGTTAGAAACAGCATGAATTCGCAGTAAAACTGTATTTCCTACCTGAAATAAAATTTAGGGCTGATTCTTCTCGTAGTGTAATCTTGTGACGTTATTTGTGTACTTCCCAGATAATCTAAGAGCATAGCAATGCTCTTGAACTGTCACACTTGACTCTTTCTTTGCATCTCTTTTGTCTCTTTTGCCATTTCAGGGATTAGTTGTCTTGCATCCAGTAAAACGCTATTGCAGTTTATTTTGCAAACAGTCTCTGAGCTTTGGTTATGTATCTGAAGAGTAATGCTTTTCAAAATATTCTGTAATAAACATGACACTTCGTAATCTACCGTAACCACGTCAGCTTGCAATAAATAAAACTAATTGTTCAGGAAAAATTATGAAACCTTATTTTTTGGACCTTTTGTGTCTGTGTTCTTCTACGTCTAATGTAGTTTAAGTAGTGCATATATTTCAAAGTGATTAGCATGATATATTGTTCTCTTGGAAATATTTTTCCCCTAAGAATTTTCCTGATATAAGAGACTTTTTTTTTTGGTGAATTAGTGTGGGTTTTTTAGAGGGCGGCTACAAAAACTTTCCTGACTGATCAGGCTGTGGAAGCTGTTGAAGTTTGGTTTTGTGGGTAACCAACCTGTTCAGCAAGCAGACCAAGCACTTAATTTTTGTGTGCTCCGTGTTCTTTTCCAGACGCAAGCAGACCAAGCACTTAATTTTTGTGTGCCCCATGTTCTTTTCCGGGGAAAGCTGCTGTCATTTAGTGAGATGTTTGCTTTGGGGTTTTTTTTTCCTGTTGTTTGTGCTATTGTCAATCTTAATGCTATCGTGTCTGTACTATTCACTGCTTCTAAACTGATATAAAAAATTAGAAGAAATATCTTCAATTTTGAGCGTATATTACCTGATACTTTGAGTCTATATGCCACTGACGTAGGTGACAACAAGAGCTTAGGGTGGAGTTT
>NW_009715746.1:7990-11863 GCF_000703405.1 Apaloderma vittatum | reverse complement strand
AAATGAAAGTGATCTCCCTGTCCTTATTTCAGACCTTGAGCCCTTTGAAATATTTTCTCTCCAGGTCTAGTGGAGAAGGGGGAGTGAGAGAGCAGCTGTGTGGGTACCTGGCTGCTGGCCAGTATCAAACCACGACAAAGGAAGATAAGGAGCCTGGTTTTCTGCCAAAGCCAAAGCCAGCCATCAAAGACCTGCTGGAAGCCAGCTAGTCTCAGGCTGCAGCTGGGGCCAGACTTGGCTATATATCTCCATCACAGCTGTGCAGATGCCTCTGGCTCACCTGCTGCAAGCTCCCACAGAGCTGTGGGACATATGAAGCCAGGGTTTTCTAGGACTAAGCCACCCTATACCAGTTGAGCACTGCAGTCCCAGGCTGGGCTCTAGAAGGTGGAGGAGTCTCGTGGAGCCCAAAGTTGCTGGGAAGAGCTGCCCACCGCACCGGGTCAAACTTGTGCTCCTCAGCATAGCCATGAGGCTGAGGCTCCTTCTGCCCTCAGCCTGGAGCCTGCATGATGTCTGCAGCTGGGGATGAGCAGGGGTCCACCTCACCTCAAAAGATATTTTAAGCAATACCTCATTCTCTTCCAGTTGTTTCTGGATGATCTATTGGAGTCAAAGAAGGAATGGGGCTGTAGAAGGAGCAGGCAGAGGATCTACCAACATCTGGGGCACAATCTAGCATACAGGTTCAAGATTTATTTCTGGAAAGCATAGAAGAGATTAGAAGCTCGTACCATGGAATCATAGAATCATACAATCATCATAGAATCATAGAATGTTTTGTGATGGAAAGGACCTTTAAAGGTCATCTAGTCTAACTCTCCTGCAATGAACAGGGTCATCTTTAACTTGATCACGTTGCTCAGAGCTCTGTCCATCTTTATCTTGAATGTTTCCATGGATGGGGCTTCTACCATCTCTCTGGGCAACTCTTTTGCTAATGGGCCCAGGGAGGGGGGTATCCCGCAGAAAAGGACACAAGCACCAACAGAAGCATAAGCTTATTTTATTGTCTATTTCAAAGTATTACAAAAATAAGGCAATGCAAGCAAGGAGTACAAGCAGGGTAATGCACGTAGTCATTACTATATGCGGTTAGCGATAGCTAAGGAAGATTCATCATCAATCTCCCTAGTATCATCATCCAGATCCGCAGTCACTGGGGAGCCCCTGTTGCAGCAAGGATTCTGGAGAACCGTCCCAGCAATTGGAAAGTCCTATGCAGTGCGTCCGCTCATAGGTGAGGTCTCCAAAGTCACTGCAAGAGGGTCCAGCTTTTATACTATTAAACAAATAACCTTACATAACTTTGAACACGGGAACATCTGGCGTTGTTTGCTCTGTTGGATTCCTCCCACAGCCTGGCCAGGGCTAAAGGAAGAACACAAAAGAGTCTCCCTATCTATTTCAGTCCTTACCCACATATTTCTCACCAAAGCCAGGCCTCTGGTCTCACAGTCTCGTAGCATACTTCTAACAAAGCAAGAGGCAGCTGGTTTCCCAGCCTCGCACTTGGCCTTTAGCTAAACAAAGATCACCCTGCTGGTTCCCACCACACATTTGGTCTTACAGCAAAGCTTTTACAGATTAACATTGGAATATACATATATATATACATATGCTAAAATAGATTACCAATGCATTACATATGTGATTAATACTATATAGTGTGGGGTTGTGAGGTTCATCTATAGGCCAACTTCCATTCAGGGCCTATGATTCAGGCCCTAGCACTACAGCAACCTGTTCCAATGTTTCACCACCATCACTGTAAAAAATTTCTTGTCTTAACCTCTAGAGCTGTGATGCCACTAAACTTGCAAACACCACATTAAAGTAGAAAAGCAGACCAGAATAGGTTAAAACTTTCATTTCTACCTGATTTTCTCAGAGAAGGGATGAACACTATGCTTCTCATGCCTGCCAGCCTCTGACCCAGAAAAATTGGTTGGCTTCACACAGCCCAGTCATAAACCCCCAGTTTGCCAAGTAGAAGATTGAAGTGTCGTGTTCTGACGTATACAAATTTGAAAGTCAGATCTGCCAGTTGTTTTTATTTTCATTATGAAGTGTTTTCCCCATTAATAGAAAAAAAAATCCACCTCTGAGGAAGAAATAAGCATTTATAATATGATGATGGAAGAGTAAATACATACATATTTGTATACATAAATATATATTTATATACGAGGTAAACATAAGTCAACACTCCTCATGAAAACTCATCTGTCAGTTCAAGAAGTAAATGAAAGTTCAGCTCTCCTCATGATTTGAAGCAAGTGCTGTGAGACAGGTTTGGTTCATATTTTCAAAATTTATAACACTGTGATGCTTGCCAAAAATCCTTAATTAGATCAGAGTAGCAGCAAAACTGTCAGATGCAATAGCAGAGTACAACGAAGGGGTAAAATATTCTGAGGTTAATTGGATAAGTTCATTCAGCCAGTTTTGCCAAGCTACTTTTCTACAATGATTTCCAGAATGATAATGAGGATAAGGTTTTTTCTCAGTCATAATAAAACTGATTCCTCAAATACGTTTCATTTACAAGACAATGGAAATTGTTCATAACTAACATAAACCAACAGTCAACATCCCTCTTCCTACAGTGCATGTGAACTGTGAACTTCTCATGAACCCAACTGCTTAGACAGTAGTTTGTGTATCTCACTTCCATCAGAATTTCACAGCAAGTGCTGCTGGCTGAGTGTTGCAGTGAGGTTGAGGCCCAGAAACATCTCTAGTTACACAAATTGTTTGAACCTTCCTGTACTCAGAAGAAGACTGCAGCACTTGGAAGGACAGAGTAAGAGGAGACAAAGCTAAACTCAAAAACTAGGCTGTAAACTATGTTTCATCTGATTCCCCCATTTATTTAGAGAGCTCAAACAAAATATGGTATTCAGGATGTCTATCTGACATAGTATATAACATAAGAGCATTTCTAAAAAACTAAGAAATTATATTTATAATACAGACTATATTTTCATACAAATCTTTTTGATAATAATCTTTTTCAGTTGATTGTGCACCTTGTTCAATGCTGTAAGGACACACCTAGAAGTAGAGACGGACATTTGATCCCCAGGGTATTTGACTACAGGGAAGAAACAAGCCACACAACTTTTTGGTGCAGGAGGCAAAAGCCAGCCAATACATTATTTCTAAGGGGCCCTTCCAAACCATGAGCTGAGTACCAAAAATGCTGCACAGCTATTCTGTCAGGATTAATTCTGCTAATGTGGTGCTCGACCATAAATCATCTCTCAGCCAAAGGAGAAAGTTATTTCTTTACAGAAAAATGAGTTCTGAGATATTCCCTTTTGAAATAAAAGAATAGACAAGTCTTGCAATTTGATCTAAGTTTTATCTGCTCATACTCACAACCACAATCAGTAAGTTAACAAGTAATTTACAATACACCTATGAAGTTCACTACTAATGTGAGTATTTTATTAAATAATTTAGAGCCAAAAGGTGTTTTGAACACATAGTGTGATTTTGGAAGACTTTATTCTGAAATAAAGAGCAGTGACCTTCTTCTTCCAGAGATCCAAACAGCATTTTATCATTCAAAATACTTTCCTGACAGTTAGGGAATAGCATGAATGGGATCAAAGTCACATCTATCCCTGCTAAATTTTACAAGCTGCACACTGGTCCAGAGTTTTCCTTTCATGATGTGTCAGATGCTTCCAAGTCCTCCTCTTCTCTGGTAAGACCTTGTGTAGCCATGGTAGAAGCAACATGTCGCCTTTTCTAACTGTGGGCTCTACCAGCAATGAGCTGAAACATTTTAAGAAACATTTAATTGAGCTAAGCACAGCACTCTCAGTGAAAATGGGAAGATGAAATAATAAACAAAGGCAAACA
>NW_009715746.1:0-7959 GCF_000703405.1 Apaloderma vittatum | reverse complement strand
TTTCTATATTACATGCTGATACTCATTAACGTGGTGTTCTTATGAACCGGGAAGGAGAAACCTGCAAAGGGATTGATCCCCAGAGAAAATACACCACAGGGCTGTCCTTTTATGTGGTGGGATATATGAAGCACATTACACTCTCTGATAATGTGACCTGCTATTGCAGGCAAAACAGTCCCAGCCCAGGTAATTACAGCTAATTTATTGCCAGTTAACATAATCTTCTCCGTACTGATTCAGGTACTGAGAAACAAAGAAAACATAGGCAGAGGGCTTGGACGAGATGATCTTCAGAGGTCCCTTCCAACCTCTACCATTCTGTGATTCTGTGCAATTAAATTAACAACAAAGGAAATTACTTTTTGTACCCCCTTGCCAGATTCAAATTCAGTCCAACAACCCTTCTCCCCATTTCTAGTCTTTTCTGGCCTAATTTTCACCGTGTTCCTCTCAGTCCTTTCCAATTTCATTGATGAGGCAGTACGCAGTGCATAACAGTTTCTTTCTGCCACTCCCTGTTTCTTTTTCTTCTTCTCTCTTCCTCCTCACTTGTTACTGCGCTCAGCTCCAGTGTGGGTCACCCATGGGTCACAATCCTTCAGGTGTGTCATAGTTCCAGTGTAAGTCGTTCACAGCTATAGTCCCTTACTGATGTCCTTTTCCGGGAATGGGTTGCCCACAACTCCAGTCCTCTCAGAACCATACCTCCTCCTTCCATAAGTGCATCTGCAGTCATGTTGCTAACAACACCCTTTTCCAGGTCATCTCCATTTGTCTCTCCAAAAGCATGTCCTCACGTGTCCTCTTTTTGTGTGTCCTCCTGCACCTCTTCTCATATGTCCTTCTTGTGCCTTCTGTCGTGTGCCCTCCCATGAGTCCTTTTTTTATCTTCTTTTGTGCCCCCTTACAGGTGTTTTCTGCTGGCTCCTGCCCTAAAGACTAACATCCTTTCCTAAACGTGTTCATGTAGAGCTGCTGCAGGGTCCCCTGCCTGGCTCCAGTGTTGGTGGGCAGTGGGTTTTTCCACCATTTTGGAGACATTTGGAACCATCTGCGAATAGCCCAGAGTAGGTTTTGCCTCTTACCACACAGGTATGCCTGAAACTCCTGCATGTGCAATCGAAACAGAAACCAGGACAAGGTAAGGGGCACTGAACATCCTGGCAAAGGGTGCAGGAAAACATCTTGTACATGACCTCTCTCTTCTGTAAGAGTTGCAAACATAATATTAAAACCACTCACTTGTTCAATCCATCCTCCAGAAAGCATGACATCAAAACTTTCACATCTTCATTCCTCTCAGCATAAACCACAATCAGTGCAGAATTGCTGATTCTGCTTACAATGATATTTGTGCTTGATTGCAATAAACTCTTAAAGCCCAGCAAGCACAACAGAGAGGGTGTTCAGGCTTCTCAGCAGAGCTCCTGTGGCCTGTTTGTATCAGGTTGGAAATAAGCTCACACTGTGCAAATTGCTGAAATGCATGTACCTGAATCACGGGAATTAGATGTAAAAAGACTGTTAGGTCAATTTGCTTAGGGGGTCACAACCCAAGGCTGCAGACAGACCCACTGCAAGAGACAGGAGCTTACTGCATTCGATTAACATGGCGAGTCTTTGATAGTAGTGGGAACTGCAGGGGTGCCCTTTTCAAGAAGACACCAGAAGCTGACCCTGTATTGGACAAAGAGTTCCACTGGCTCCAAACCAGACCAACCACTGCCAAAGCTGAGCCCATCAGTGGCAACGGTGGTACCTTGTTGATGACGTATTTAAGAAAGGGTAAAAAATGCTGTGTAGTAGCTGTGAGAGAGAGGAGCAAGAAAAAAGTGAGAGAAACAACTCTGCAGGTGAATGTGTCCTGAAAGAAGTTGAAGCCTATGGAAAGCCCATGCTGGAGCATGTTCCTTACAGGAGCTGCAGCCTGTGGAGAGGAACCTGTGTAGGATCAGCATTTCTAGTAAGACATGTACCCCAGAACTGCTACAGAGCAGTTCTTGGAGAACTTCAAACTGTGGGAAGGACTCACACTGGAGAAGTTCATGAAGGACATGTGTATGGGACCTCATGGTGGAACAACTGAAGAGCATGAGAAGGAAGGAGTGGCAGAGATGAAATTTTATGAACTGACTATTATTTCCACTCTCCATACTCCTGTACCACTCAGCAGGGTCAATGTAGAGGACTTGGGAGTCCGTTTTGCCTGGGATGATAATTGGTGAGCAATCTCCCTGTCCTTATCTCAACCAACAAGCTTTCTCATCTCACTTTTTCCCTCTGTCTTGCTCAGGAAGGGGAGTGAGAGAGCATCTCATTGGGCATCTGACAGCCAGCCAAGGTCAGCCCACCATACCTACATAGCTGTTGCTGCAGAACACATGCCCACTGGAAGACAAGAGACCGGAAAATTATTAAATTGCCTTGCAAGAAGATATCAGGCTTCAGTCACCTGCCATCTAATCCCCAAAACTGTGCCTGAAATATGAAGAGACCTTCATGACCACAATATGTGGAATGAGGTGGAACATGCAGAGTGAGGTGAAATTTAACAGCACATAGAACAGAACAAGGTCATGCACCAAGATCTAATAGTAAGAATTTCTGAAATAAGGAGCAGCTTATCCTCCAGCAATAATGGAGGAGGTGGAAGACCTGTGCTAGGCAGAGCCAGGGTTACAGTGAGCCATCACTGCAGAGGGAAATAAAAGCGTGAAATAAAAGCGGTGATCCCAAGAAGCATGAAGTGAGGTCTTTCTACAGGTAAAGAGACTTATTAGTGCCATTGTACAAGAACCAGCTCAGTCTCATCAGGAGTGTGGAACACTACTCCCATTGCCTGTACTCAAGGGAAATTGAATTCAGTTGTAATATACACAAAAGGGGCTGCTGGGATTACTGAATGAACAGGCAGACTGGCTTGCATTTCAAAGCTAAAAGGCCTCAGCAAAAATGGAGTTTAAACCAGGATACGGTTGAGGTTTTTTCTGTATATATATGTGGGAGATAAATAGGAGGTGAATTGGAAGGGATGGGGAAGGGAGGATAGCATAAAGGGAAAAGATATCGAAAATATAGGGTAATGCTGGCAGGACAAAAAATGGATATAAACTACCCAGGAATTGAAGCTTTAGAAATGTTCTGTTTCAAAAATTATGAAGCACCTTTTCAGTAGAAGTAAAAGGTGCAGGAAACATACATGGTTTAAGATGGCTCTTGATAAATTTATGAATGGGATTTTCCAGCCCATACAAGACTATGGAACTGTCTGGTTTGCTGACTTCCAGGAGCCTCTCCACTCCTATGCACTGAGCTGCTTTTATTAAATATACCATCTATCCAAATTAAATGATTTGTCATGTATTACTGAATTCCATATTATTACAGGTCTCCACAGGAGTTTCTCTTCAGTTTTGTTTTACTAAAATAATCCCCCCAAAAGAGGTGGATTAAAATGATTTTCAAATGTATATGAGAAAACATGCATAAATAGACATGAGAAACATTAAAAAAAAGGGTATGCAAAACTAAGGAGAAGTAGAACAAATAGAGACAAAGAATGTACAAGTACATAACAGAGTCCTATAAAGAGAATAAGGATAAACTATTCTCATTAGTCAAGGACATTGATCAAGAAATACTAATAACTATATTAAAATGCATCAGGGAAATTTCATAACTAGAGGAACAGTTACATAATGGAACAACCTGCCAGTGAAGGTTACACCCATTTCCATCACTGAAGATATTCAAAGCTATTTTAAGAATAATGAAATCCATCCAGCAATGATTCAGGCTGATGGACTGAGATGACCCAAGAGGCATCTCTTCTACTGCAAATGATTCTATTCTTCTGCAAGCACACCAATGCTTAGTGGGATCTACACTTCAAAGAAAAATTTCAGCTCATTTCTAAGAAGAAATAATGTCATAACAAATATTAAGTGGAAAGATAGCTAACTGTTTTTTCCCAATTAGTAGAAAACTAATGGCATGTTAGTTATCTACATTCTGGAACATTCCTATTCCTTTTCAGCTAAATCTCTTCACATGACAGTGCCATCAAGAAACAATTATTTTCAAAAGTAAATGTAGACTTCTCTCATGTCTAATATTAGAAAAGTTTATTATACATCACTGTCTCATATATTACACAGCTGTTTAAGAAAAACAGTAGTAAAAAATCCCACTGTTTTCATGTGAGACTACATTCATATATTCCATTAATTGCTTGCATGTTAAGTGTATCAAAATGAGCTTGCATATGTTTTCTGTTCAGTGGAATTGGCACAGCATACATTACTTCCCAATACATAGACTGTATTCAATTTCTTGTGACACAAATTCCAGTTAAGATTGTTCTCACTTGTGCTCTTCCTTGTTACTCCTCTGTAACAGTCATGGCCCAACAATATGTCACCAATGAGTCTATGTGGACCACGCACATGGAATTCATGTAATTATTAGAGGTGATATTAGCAAGAGAATGTAGCCACCAAAAACATAAATTAGCAGTCAAACTTAATGGGCAAAAACTAAGAAATCACTGGAAGAATTAGGTTGGGTTATTTTCCTGCTCATTTAACCAAAATTACACTAGTACTGCTAAAAAAAAATAAATCAGGTACTTTGTTTAATTTTTATGGACAGAAAGTTTGTAGAACTGACATCAAGGTGACACAGAGAAAGCTTCTCAAATTGGCACAATGGTGTCCTAAAAAGATCAGATTTTTCAATCCCAGCCCTGTGCTGGGAAATTTGAAGAAAGAGAATCCACTTTTATAAGTAAAAATGCTGACTAAAAAGAACCTTTCTGCTGAAACAAAACAGCTGGGAAAGGAGTATGATGCTCAAAGCAGGTCCAGCCAAAGTTGTGCATTGTGGTCTGCTGAGGTAGCTGGTCTAAATGATCACAGTGTTATCAGTTATTCTGTGTAATTTAAATGTTCTGCATGATACAGGCCTCTATGTTACTCATGGGGTATTTCTAGCACAGATGGAGAAGACCAAAGGGTGCAATAAACTTTCCTATTAAAAATTATATTCACCTCCTTGCAACTCCAACTCCCCTGCTCTCTGAATTTCAGAGTAAGGGCATGAATACAAGACATCTCCTTCACTGTTCTCCCACACGACCTTTATTTCAATCCTGCATGTTAGAGCTCAACTGAGATTATGGTAACCTAAGATCCAATATTAAAAAGTACTGTTAATATGCATTTTTGCCTGCGGAGTTATAGCCCTATCAAGTCACAGCTGCTAGAGGTAGCTGTTATACTTTCCATTCCTTTTCCAATTACCCTGTCAGGAAAAAAGAAGAGGAATCTTCACACTGTTCAGAACAAGTAGAAAAGTGACTTTATATGGATCATTGAAGATGGCAACAAGCATCACGTGTTATCAAACACTCTCCATGTTTCTTTGTGTCTGACAAGTCATCCACTCTCAGCTAGCTTTTAATAACGTACCTGGGAAACTGCTTATGGTGCACTAACAGATATTATATGGTGGGTGAATGAAGCAGGTTTAGAAAAAATAACAGCAGAAAATTTCAGTACAAAACTATTAATCTTTTTTATTTTTTGAAAACACAAATATACAGAAAGTGGAAAGGTGGCTGCTAAAACACTTGCAAAAATATCCTTCAGAGTTGCCCACAGTATTATTTAAAAAACATCATGTCATAGCAGAATAAAATAAAGAAGCATGTCATACAGTGGTACATGTTAGTACTCACATATTTGATTTTGCAATTTGACTTCTGCAAATAAAAAGGTCTTAGTTTGAGTTTGCCACTTTGCCTAAATGATCTCATCAGGAAATATACGATTTTGAAGAGTTAAAGTCTAAGAAGTAATTGGATATGTTTCTTTTTAGTGAAGTCAGTACCTTGTTTGTTTGTGCTTTAGCAATTCCATATTAAAAAAAAGAAGACAAGTATCTACTGTTTTACTTTCCGATCCTGGATCTCTTGATTTCTTAAAACTTGCAGAATATATTATGCCTGTTCCTATGCCAAACATAGCAGCAGAAACAATTTTTTTTTCTGTGTAAACAGACTGGCAAACTGAAAAAAAAGTAGGGAGTTTCAAAATAGTTATCTTGAATTATGCATGCAAAAAGTTTTATAAATTATTTTTTAAGATGTGCTGAAATTTAGCAAAGCTGCCCATCAGTACTACTTGAAATAGTGCATTTAAGTTAAGGATAATTGAATGGAGTTTTGGAAGACAACTGCAACATCCACTTAAGGAAAAATGCATTATTTCCTTAACAAAAGAGTTTTCTCCTCCAGTATGTCTTAATACATATAAACTATATTTGTTATTTGTCTGTCCTTTTTTTTTCCTATCTAAGAAATCTGTAATTTGTTTTTTTCTCTTTTTTGCCAATACAAGGAGGAAGATTTGCCCATAGAGTTGTCCACTATGAGTATCTGCATCCTAACTCTCTGCTAAATCTGCTCTGTTTTTCCCAAGCAGTGATAGACTGGAAGTGAGTAGGCCAGATGAAGAGGAAGAGAATAACACCACATCTGTTCCTGCTCAAACCTGCCATGCGGAGGTGTGTGTGCAGGTACGCGAGTGCATATGGATGCACAGGCTTATAAAGCCTGTGATAGAGAATGCCAGGGGAAGAAGAGCCTTGTGGTTTAAGACATGCATTTCTGTGACTGAATGTGAGAGGTCCTTCTGCAGTGCTGGATATCAGAGGCGATCATTTTAGATCTGAGGAGCGAGCGCAAGGCATGGAGAGGACAGCCTGGCTGTCCTGGTACTGCACAGGCTACGTGAAGCTGCAGGAACCAGAAGTGGTCCTGGGATGTCAGCAAGACTGATCAAGTTGTCAGTGTGGAATGAAGATGACCACATGGGATTGTATACGTGTCTCACAGAAAGTTCACATGAGTCAATAGTATAAGTGAACAGTGAGGAACCCTAGAAAAAAGTGAAAATGTCACCAAGGTGCTGTTATTGTTGGGTAATCTGCCTTAAGGCTGGTGCTTTTGAGACTGAAATGAAGAGAGATATCATGTTTCTTCTCATCTCTTCGAAACGTCTTGCATTACTAACCAAAAAAAAACCAAACCGCTTGGTGAGTTTGTTTAAATTAATGTTCTAGTTTCAAAACTCTTAAAAATTATCAACCTGGAAATGATGTGTAGAAATAAGGCAAGTCAATCTACAGCCTCATAGATGTTTATGTTGGTGCAGACTTTTTCTGTATTTCAACATTACTGGTATTGGGAACAAAAACACTCACCAGTTAGAAGCCACTGAACTGAGTGATGAGACCTAAAGGAATGGTTTTTACTTTTTTTGTCCTTTGCAGTCAGCATGAGGGAAGGATACAGCTAACATTAAGATCTTCTTTGAAAAAGAATATTTTAAAATTTATTTTGAGAACTTAGTTTCAGACCCACATACTTCACAAGGAACTAAGTGTGTGAAATCCCCTTTTATTTCAGTTGAGGCCAAGGATGTTTTAAATCTTTTCAAGAAAAGAACAATGAAAATCTCACTGAGTTATGGAGAAACAACTATATAGCTGGCATTCACTTAGGTAAGACCAAAATATTTTACAATGGCAGTATCCACATTAGTTACACTGGACTGGTAGAGGTCTGAGGCAAAACTACCATGGTAACGGAGATAAAACAGCCACTTCACTTTTCCTCTGAGCTCAGCTACTAACAGAGTGAGGTGCTTCTTTCTTTAATCAAAGAAGACCTCTCAAGGAAAGCAACTGTCAGGCTGTTGTTCCCTAGAATTAGTGTAAAAAATAATAAGCTCTTTGGGGCAGAGATTTCCAATGAGGATTTTATTCTTGATTTTCTTTCAAAAAGACAGTGATTCACCTCCCAAGATATGAAATACAATTGAAACCTCTAGAAATAATGACAAATTATAATTAAAAAAAATAGGTCTCAGAGAATCACAGAATCACAGAATGTTA
>NW_009715745.1:0-30723 GCF_000703405.1 Apaloderma vittatum | reverse complement strand
ATTTGGGGGTGTTGATAGATGAGAAGCTAAATGTGAGCTGTCAGGGTGCTCATGCAACCCAGAAGGCCAACCGCATCCTGGGATGTATCAAGAGAAGCGTGGTCAGCAGGTCAAGAGAGGTGATTCTCCCTCTATACTCTGCTCTTGTGAGGCCCCACCTCAAATACTGCATCCCGTTTTGCTGCCCCCACCATAAGAGGGACATGGATGTGTTGGAGTGTGTTCAGAGGAGGGCCACAAGGATGATCCAGGGGCTGGAGCACCTCTCCTATGAGGACAGGCTGCGGGAGCTGAGACTGTTCAGTCTGGAAAAGAGAAGACTTCGAGGGGACCTAATAGGTGCCTCCCAATACCTGAAGGGAACCTACAGGAAGGCTGGGGAGGGATTTACAAGAGTGTCCACTGATAGCACAAGGGGAAATGGGTTTAAGTTGAAGGAGAATAGATTTAGATTGGACCTTAGGAAGAAATTCTTCAGTACGAGGGTGGCAAGACTTTGGAATAAATTGCCCAGAGACGCTGTGGCTGCCGCCTCCCTGGAGGTGTTCAAGGCCAAGTTGGATGGAGCCTTAAACAGCCTGATCTAGTTGAGAGGTGTCCCTGCCCATAACAGGGAGGTTGGATTAGATGATCTCTAAGGTTCCTTCCAGCCTAGGCCATTCTATGATTCTATGATTTCCTTCTTTCATTTTGCTCCCTTCATTTGCTGTCAAAAAGCAAAATTTCTTGCAATTCTTTCCATCTCTATCTAATCTCTTCTAGGACTTCTCTGATGAAAAATGGCAGCATTAAGAGAATTTACATTTTCAATCCAGTACACCTGATAGACAACACGGTGCTGTGGGGCAGTTATAAATCAGATTTTTCAAGTAAATCATGGAAATGAAGTGTTGAAGATTATCAGCATGCAGCTGTTTAGAATTGACTTAAATTACTTCATCATAAAAGAATATCTAAGTAGTTCCAATAATTAAACTGAATCAAGCTCTCTGCTCCCTCCTGTTAAGTAATGCCAAATTCAAACTGGTTTTCATTATATCTCCAAAACCGAAAGCACATTCTCCATAAAAAAATAATTGGTTTAACCTGGCTTTGCACTTACTCGTAAGAAATAACTATGTTGGCTGTAGGCCTGCAGCCATGAAAACAGCACGATATTGAAAATCTTTACTTCTTTCCATCTTCTCTTTTGATCAGCAGTGTGCTGGCTCCCTCAATAACTTTTTGGGTTACTGGAATCTGTGCTTTGAGAACGGAAAGAATGACCTTCCTATTTAATCACATCCAAACTTTTCCCTTTTCTTCTTTCTTGCTGTTTTGGTAACCTTTTCCCTGTGATTAATACACTGATGATTCAAGTTCCACCAAAGTCCTTGGTAAGTTGATACTCAAGGACCTTTAAAAGGCTGGTACTAAGGTACTGGTCAAAGCCTCCTTCCTCTGTGTTAATAACGCAGCATTTTGACAGCGTGGAAGTGGCACACATCTTTAATAGTATTCTCTTAAAAGGAAGGGATAACACAAAGTCAATGCAACTTTCAACCAGAATAAACACCCAGAACATGGTATCCTCTGGCCATTTTTAAACTTCACATTTCCATGTTATAAACCTTGTTTTTCTGTTACTTAGGAGGAGCCATCACCAATTTTCTGCTATGAAGGATAAAATCAGTACTGCAGGATTTATGCTATTATTTTCATCTTAAATTCAGTTTATTTTATATTGTATTTTCAGTTTGCTTTGTGATGAATTTTCTTCTATGAACAACACAATGTTGAATAGAGAAAATTAGTTTTTGTTGATCAAATACATTAGCCTGCAGTGCTTGTTAAAACTCCAATTCAGTCAAATAAACAAATAGATAGATGCTTAATTCCTGTGTATTTTTTCAGGTTATCCACAAATAAGGACAGTTTCCTGCGTCATGGGTCACTGTTCTTTGGTATCCTGGAAGATCAGGCTGCTCTATTTTACTTTACCTGGAATACTAGACTAGAAGGATCATGAGACTCTGCCTCCTGCTGTTACAGGTACACAGCATTTCTTATCCATGTGAACACTTCAGGAACTTTCTTAAATCCTTGTCCCTGTTTTTGATGTTTAGAGAGGGTGTTCTGGTCTTTCAGCATTTGGAGAGTTCGAAACTTTCTCCTCATTGCTGTCTAAATGTATTCATGCCCGGTTTATTTGTCCTGCATTAGCATAGTTCTCCCCCTCTGGAACTAAAAAAGACAGAGAGAATGAAGTAATTTTTATTATAATCTTTTCTCCTTTTGACATGACAGCTTCAGCAAGCCCTGAGTGCCTGGTTTCCTTTTGCAAAACAGCCCAGCCACATTACTGGATTTTTTTACACCATGCCCAGTCGGCATTCTTGAGTGGGGGACCTCACTGGCTCAGAGTACTGAAGGTAAGGTTTTTCCAGGAATAAGGACACCAAGGTGCTGTGAGATACAGTGAGATTTACCTCTTCTACTCCAGTTGGGTGAGACTTCACCTACAGTACTGTGTTCAGCTATGGGAAAGCCCAAATTAAGAAGAACGTGGACCTGTTCGAGCCAGTCCAGAGGGCCACAAAGATGATTGGGGATTGGAGCACCTCTTTCATGATGAAAGGCTGACAGAGTGGGTGTTGTTCAGCCTGGAGAAGAGAAGGCTCCAAGAAGACCTTATAGCAGCCTTCCAGTACCTGAAGGGCTACAGGAAAGATGAGGACAGTAGTGTTAGGACAAGGGGTAATGGTGTCAAACTTGAAGAGGGTAGACTTAAATTATATATTAAGAATAAATTATTTTTTGTGAAGAGACGCTGGAATGGTTTGCCCAGAGAAGTTGTGGACACCCCCTCCCTGGAAGTGTTCAAGACCAGGTTGGATGGGTCTTTGAGCAACTGGTCAGGTGGCAGGGGTCCCTGCCCATGGCAGGGGGGTTGGAACTAGATAATCTTTAAAGTCCCTTCCAGCCCAAACGATTTTATGATTCTGTGATTTGCATTTCACTGCATATAGTGGAAAAATCACATCTCATATGTCCCAGGAACACTTTTGTCTTTCTCACAGATTCAGCAATGATGACTTTCAGTTGCTTAATAGAAAAAAATAAAAGTTGCTTCATGTTATGTGAACTCTTTGGCAAACGCTGTGGAAGCAACAATATGTAACAGACCATTTAGAAACCAGTGTAATTTAAGTAAACTGTAGTTCCACCCCACTTCTCCAGGCTATTTTTTTGCCTTTTGAAGGCAAACATTTTTACAGCTAAATATATATCCAGAAAGGAAATGTATATCTTAATGTATAAATGTAAAATAAAAACAAGAAAACAAAAAAACAGCCACAACTAAGAATTGTTCTTAAAGACTGCGAGTGTTTACTGTGTAGGTAAAATAGATGCTGTACTGTGAAATATTTTGCTCATTTAAATCAATTATCCTTTTACAGATGTGATTCCATAAAGGGATAATTAGTTCATGTCTGAAATTGCATCAGCAAAACCAATCTATTTTAATTGTTTCTGTATCAATGAACTGCAGCATATTTTTTTTTTTCTAGCCACAAAACAAATTTAATCAACTCTGCTAAATAAGAAGTCATTTGTCATTTGAAAGATTAAATTGTTTATTTTTACTGTCAGCCAAAAAGAATATTTGCCATATATCTGCATGTGCATGCTTTTTGCATCTCTAAATACACCTATTTTGGCCTTTTGTAAAAATCTGCCTGAACTGGAGAATCATGTAGATAGTTCTCCTTCCATTATTTTTGTAGAAGTTGCTCTTGGATATGCAAGGATTTTGCATGGCAGGGGTCTAGCTGACCCCTATCTAAAGGCCTCTTAACCGGGTGAAATTAAAAATCTCTGCCTGCAAAGTCATTCTTGAAGGTCACATATGACACATGAGCGATGAAACTTTGCCTTTTTTTTTTTTCTCAGGAGGAATTTATTAAACAGGTCAAAGTAATACAAAGGTGAAGGGGCTGCGAATCTGGCACAATCAGCCTGGATGTGCTGGGGGGAAAGCAGGTCACCAGTCCATGCTTTCTAGGCCCACCCAAGCCAAGAGCACTCAGTTTCTCTAGGAGAATGCTGTGCGCAACAGTGTCAAATGCCTCACTAAAGTCAAGGTAGATAGCACCCACAGCCTTTCCTTCATCCAACAAGTAGGTCACTCTGTCACTCCTAGTTCATTTTCAAAAGCCTCTTGCATGTCAAGATCATGTCAAGATCACGTCTGGCCTCAGATCTGAGCTAATCCTATCACTCAGCAGCAGGCACAGAGCTCTCTGCTCCTACCGAGGCAGTTCCACAAGGTGCAGTCAAATTGTAGAGCAACAGCTCTCGCATCTCGCAGCCTGCCATTGATGTAGCTTCCAACCAAAACATTAACTGCAACAACAAACAGCCAGATTTTCCCCTAGAGTATGAACAGTGAGGGATCTATTTCATGGCATATTTCTTTCCTAGGCCTTGGAATACAATAAACTGACAAAATTCCTGTTGATATTAGTAATGATATATGTCACTGATTGATGAGACAATTGGAATAGCTGCAATCTACCCATGGTATTTTGAATCGTATCTTTTCTGATAAGATTTAGACCTCTGGATTAAAGGGTAGAGATTTGCAGCATGGCTCTCACAGCTCTCTGTGCATTGATAACTAGATAACTGGGGGAAAAAAGGCAATTCAGACTCTGGTTCACATTGGATTTACCTGTGGTTGCTGAACAGCTTACCAGCCTGGAAGACAAACTCTTCAACTGTTGCAGCTAAATCAGAGATGATTATGAATCTGAGTTGTCAGCCTGCACAATTTACAGCTTAATGTTCTAATGTAAACTGAGATTAATGGCGGTCTACATTTACTGGCGATAGTGAAATCAGCACCACACCTAATCAGTGATCTGGCAGGGACATTCGGGGATGAAACGCTTCTAAATTATCCTGGCCTGAAGTGCCAAATCTCATGAAAACTGCGGCTTTAAAGAAAGGGCTGTAATATCTGACTGAATTCAGAAGCCCATGTTCATCACCCCTGTGGATTTCAATGGAATAATGAAAAATAGCTGACCTGTGGTATTGTGATAAGTAGTTTTCACCTGCACAGTTTCTCTGCATCTCTTGATCTCATCAGAGATCTTGTCAAATCAAATCACTGGAGTAGATGTATCAAAGCGGGTGAAAGACAGAACTGGATAATTAGAATCTGATTAGTTTAATGTCAGTTATATCTAAGACTTTAGAAGAAAATTTTAAGGACAATATATATGCACAGAGAAATGAATTAATATGCTACGAGACACTGTCAAAAACAGGTTCCCTAGAATAATCTGGTCTTCTTTGATAAGATACAAGATTGTCTAAATTAGTCGACAATATATTTTTCTCTTGATGTGCAAGAAATTATGACTGGATATCAGTAAAGGACTGTGAACTTAGTAGTGATGAAATTCAAAGAAACTTTACAATAGATTGTGATGAGGGTTACATTATTACAGGGAGGAAAAAAGGTCTCTGGCTTTGGAAACTAATATTTAAAAGCTTGCATGAACAACCTCTACAGAAAAAGCAGGGGTAAATTTAAGGAAATTACTCATGAGAAAAATTAAACAGCACTTTCATCTAAGACCAGACTAGGGATACAATTTAGGAAGAGTTAGACGACCACAGAGTGGAGGTGGCCTAAAGCATAGCAAATGAAATGCAAGTCACATAGACCTTGAGAACAGAAAGTTTGGCTGCGGTGTAAGAGGTCATTGTATAAAATAGAGGTTACATACCTGGCTATTCATTCCAATGTATTTCCAACATTAGGATTACCAGGCAAGATTCTTTTAATGGAGATAAAAAAATACAAAATTGTTGTGAGGCTTTACTTGAAATAGCATGAGAATTCTGCTTTCCCACGCGTGAGAAGAAGAAATATGAACTGAAGCAGGTAGGGAAAAGGATAACACAGTGGTTTGTTTTATTATTGGAGAAAACCAAAAGATCTTAATTTGTTTCACATGGAAAAATTATAATGGAATGCATCCATGATACATATGTGTACCTTTATCCAGGGAACGTGGTTCCTGGTGGAGAAGACTGGTGCATCCCCTTCAGTGCTTCAGTGCCTGGTGAGGAAACAGTTTGGTTCTAAAGAAAGTATTTCAAGCCATTCTGAAAAAATATGTCAGTTGTGTAAATCTTAAAACGTTGCCCTTTGAAAGTTCCCTTGCATTGATAACTAGATAATTGGGGGAAAAAAAAGGCAATTCACACTCTGGTTCACGTTGGATTTACCTGTGGTTGCTGAAGAGCAACCATATACATATGACGTATGAAAACTATTACGTTGGAGGAGATGAAGGAGATCAAATGGAGAGCTGGGATCTCAGCTTCTTGGTCTCTCACTACATGGGAGTGCAGTGAGATGTGACTGGCTGGACTTACTCTGGTTGAAGGCTTTCTTGTACAGTTTTTGTCCTGTGGCACCTTCTGCAGATCATCCCAGGCACAGCTTGAGTGCCAGCAGGGTTCAGAAAACCCTCCTAGTAGTAGTTTTTTGACACCTCCATGACAGTGTGGGCAGATCAGAGGAAGACCATGGTACTCTGCCCCAGTTTGTGCAATTTCTGCCCTCCACTGCAATGTGCTGAATTAACAAGGTGATAGTAAAAATGCTGGACTCCGGAGTCCAGACCCAGGCTTGTGAGGGAAAGATGAAGGTTCCTATCAGAGTTTGATGTGAAAGAAGGTATTTAATAAAAATATTGATACTAGTATGCCATTAAAGCTCTATGAAGAACCCCAAGGCTTGTTTATCCTTTAGTTAAACAGATGTAACAGACCTTACTTGCTTCAAAGAGAATTTGTAAGAGATGGCAATCAATAAATACTTGTGAAGACCTTTGGTGCTTGAAAATGGAAAATACTATTTTCACTAAACTTATACAACAATCCAATTACTGTTTTGGAGTACCAGAGGGAGAAGAGTAAACAGATTTTATTGAGACTGAGGTTCTTTGCCATGATTACACTGAGACCTAAGTATAAAAAATAATAACAACAGGCTAAGAAAGAATCTATCCAAATATTTATCTTCCAAACTTAGAATAAGTACAAAATCTGGAAATGAAAAAAATAAGTATTGAAGAAGATAGGCAAGAGCCCTCTAGTCAGATCAGCTGTGTCAGGACTAATGGAATCAGTGTATCAGGTTAGGAAGGCAGAGTCACAAGATTAATGAAAATATAGGAGGATGATAAATGTGTTTTGATACCATCCGAAGACCTATACGTCCCTGAAGAGCTTATTGCAGAAGTAAGTGCAGGACACAATTCAATTCCATGTAATTGCAGTGAAGGCAAGATTGACATCACCTAAATTAAGACTGAATTTAGATTAATGTTCTGTAGAACTGGGATACCACTGCTTCAAAATGGCAATTCTCTTGGTATCCTCCTTGTTGTCCATTTTCTAGGTGTCTCTTTGGTCAGCCCTAAAGTTCCCTGACAACTCAAATGCGAGCATTGCATGTCTTTGCTCTCACCCATTCAGATCAGGCTGGTGCCCATGTCACCTTCAGGCTCCCTCAACATTCAGATTCAGGCACTGATACCTAGTTCCATCCAAGAGCCTGGAAACTTTCTGGCCCATGGTGCTGTACTTGAAGGAGCCTTCTGCCATACATACCCCTGTACGGCTGACAGACCACAGAGGTGCAAACCCATGACAGTGAAGAAGTCAGTAGCTAGAAAGCAGTGATTTCCCCTCCTCTGGTGTGAGGGGTTTCAAGTCTATGTCTCTCATGTCCCAGCCATTGCAATCCAAGGACATGTAGCCCATCCCTCTGGATGCCCAGCTTGGAAATTCAAGTGTAGTGAGACCAGAAAAATAGAGAAACCACTGTACTCAAGTCTGAGAAAAGCAGCTGAAGTTTCTGTCCAGGCTAATAAACCTTGTTGAAGGGCAGAGCAAAGATAAGCTTGGTGGTCTTGAGAACTACTGCAGTAACAGTTAACAGCTGTAAAGTTCTGCACTGCACACTCATGTGTGAAAAGACCTGCCAGACTGACCTTTCTCGTTATTTGCTTCCATTGAGCAGGCTCTTTTTAAAATGCCTCTCTCCATACATCTGTCATGTGCTTTTCAGTCTTGTCTCCTAGAAAAGGGAAAAATGTCATCTGAATGTAATGGAAAACCCACTCTCATGATTAAAGGCAATGAAGAAACTACTGAATACAATGATTTTCTAGCAGAAGACTCATATATCTTTAAATCAATAGGATTGCATTTGCTTGCTGTGATTAACCAACAGCCCACCTATGGCTGGCAGAGGCTGGGTCAGCTGCCTGGCTGGCTGCAGGGCTCCTGAAGCATGTATTATAGAAACATCAGAAAGAGCAAATCTGTCCTGTCAGCTGTTTTGTGAATAAATCCTGTGCTGGGCAGCACATGGAGACTGCATCACAATCAATCTCCTACCTAACATCTCTGTCTTTTGTATCTCCTTTGTGCATGAGTAATCTCACTCCAGCCCTGAGTCTGGCCTTGATTCTGCCCTCTTACCTGCCCCATCTCTTGGCTTCATCACTGTGGTGACATCACCTGCCTGCCTCTTCGTCCTAACCTACACATCTTCCCTCTCCCTTCTTGTGCCCATTCAAACCCTGCTGCTCCTGACATCCATTATCTCTTCTACCTGCTTGTGCTGTTCACTGGCCTACAGCATATCCAGGAGAAACTAGTTGAAAATATAACTCAGCTTACATTTTTTGCCTCTTTTCATCGTCTTCTTCATCTCCTTGTCCTCAGTCGGGCCCTGGCATCACCTCGGTTGCTTGCTTTATGCTTTCAGATGAGCTCCTCTGTGCTTTCTCTGAAGTTTCACCTTGCATTAGGCAGAAAACCTCCACAGACAGCTCTGAAACTACTCAGTTATGATCCTTCTCTGAAACCCCTCCCTAAAACACCTGTCTGCTGTGGGAGCAGGGCTTAGGTCCTTCCTCTTCTGAAGCCAATAGCCCTTATCACTTTGACCAACAGTGTGTGGTGGACTGATACATAGGGAGTGGCCAACTAAATTAATACCTTATAGAGAGCCGTTTTCTCTTTTTGTTAAGGCAGGATCCGTCTTCTTCTATTGCCTCTCCATGTTGTCACACTCAAACCTACAAACAGAATACTTTCCTTATTGCTCTATGGCATGTACTCTTCCACACCTTAACCCCTGAAAGAGGCTTACATTTTTATACCAGCTCTTTTAGACTCCCAGCTTGGCACTTCATTTACTGCATGTATTTTATTTTTAAGGCCAGAAAGGGTCCTTGTTAGCCTGACATTTGCTGCAACCTATGCCAAGATAGCAATATTCCACCCTACTATGCTGAATGCCATCAAGGCCACTGGGTTGTTGGGAAACACACTCAAATTGGTCTGAAAACCTCAGAGAAAGAATTATCACTAAGTCTCTTGGCTCTGGCAGAAATTTCTGCAGCTGTTGTTTTTTAAAAAATATTGAGGCTGGATTTTTAGATTTCAGCTTTCAGCCCTCTTATACGAGTTATGTCTTCATTAAGCACATGAAAGAATTCCTTAAAACTCAATATATTCTACAACTGCAGTCTGACTGATCACTTTTAAGCCATATCCTGTACCTTCAGGTGTATAATAAATACCCTATGGAAAATAATAACTAATAATTATGAC
Source organism: Apaloderma vittatum (assembly GCF_000703405.1). Lineage (NCBI taxonomy): Eukaryota > Metazoa > Chordata > Aves > Trogoniformes > Trogonidae > Apaloderma > Apaloderma vittatum. The sequence goes on along the minus strand of NW_009715745.1, from coordinate 21,030 downwards.
AGAATCTATTACTCGCAGAAGAGAAAAGACACAAAGAACTCAAAATATATAGAATCGAAAGTGAAGGTTTGAGCATAGCCCAAGACATTTCATAGTCTGGAACATAATTGCTGTTGATTTTTTTTATATTGACTTTTTATCTCAAAGAAGCCAGATGACGAATTGCCAAGTGATTTATCATAAGCCATTAGTACGTGGTTTCCCTCCTTTCCTCCTCCTCCCCATGCCCTCCTCCTTTGCCTTTGAATTCTTTCCTTTTGATATTTGTAAGTTTGCACATTTTGGAAATGCCAAAAAATGCACAGCATAAGCCTTTCAGACTCTGCAGCAAGCTGTCCTCTTTCTTACTATTTATACACTGCAGTTGCACTTGGAGAACTCAGTCATGGTGTTAGACAAACCCATTTAAGAAGGTGCTCCTGCCCTTAAAGGTTTCCCCTGAATAGATGAAACATCTAAGAAAAAGAGGATTAACGATAGTGACTCATCCGGAGACAGCGGGCAGGCAAAGGACAGGCCTGGGAAGGAATTTATATCTCAATGATGCCTTAGTAACTGCTTTTCCCATCAGCCAGTGTCCTTTTTTTAGGACAAAGAATATTATGGTTGAGAAATTGGATGTTTCTCTAACCTGTCAGTGGCCACCTAGCCCGTAAAAGACCACTGGAGTGGTCCATGGCAGATTGATACTCTTTCAGGGTACCAGTAGCACTGGACAGCACAACTGCATTTGTAGGCTGATCTAGGTTTCCTGGGAAAAAGTAACAGAGGGATTCCAGCTTCTCTTTCTTCCTCCACCCCAATAGACCCCATTGCTATTCCTCCATCACGACATTCAAACCATGAGAACTCTGAATTCCGGATGTTGGGGCCTTCGCCCTCCCCACCCTTTGATCCTGGTTGCTGGTTGTGAGCAGCTGGAAACAGCTTACAGTGCTGGCAGCATCAGGGTATGTATTTTTCATCCTCCCTGTGATAGGAGTGGAGGTGAGGAGTTCAGCACTCCCTCTTACCTCCACCAACATCAGTGCTGTGTCAGCCCTGATGGTATTAGCACAATCTTTTAAAAGCAGTTCATCTTATTACCATGGTGTGCACTCCCTGAAGGCCGTGGACAAATGTTAAAGTCTGGAAGTGCGCATGGTGTCATGGAAGAAATATGAAAGAGCAGCTGAACTGCTAGCTGCTACAAGGGCAAATTTTGGTTAATGTATCCTATTAACTCCTAGCTCCTTCTGTCATCCTGCTATCGTAGTATGGAAAGGCTAAAGGAAATAGCTCTCGCATTTTCTGCTCGAAATTGTCATTTGCCAAGGCTTTGCTAGAGGTCTAATTAAAGCAGAATAAATGTATTTTGCGTTTCTCACCCAAGAGGGTAGTTTAGATCATAATCAGTGGAATGAATACAGTGTGTTTCTGACTGAATCTCCAGTGCTAATGAAAAGGGATACTCTGAATGATGAAGACAAATGAACTTCAAATGAAGAACTAACACTGCTCATAACAGCACAAATATGAAAATGTATATTATTAAGGCAAATGCTTTAGTACTATTAGGCACTTATGCATCTAAATCACTGTTAGAATCTACAGCTGGAATAGACAAATATTTATGCTAATATTTAATACTTAGTACTAATGGGGCTGTAATTTATATTCCCCCATAACCATGTCAGAATTCCACTTTGTGTGCTTTGTGCCATTTCCACTTTTGATTTTAATGGCCCTAAAGCAAGTTTTTGTGGGGAAACCCATTCTTTCAGCGAAGGAACAACTGTTCTCAAATCTCTGTGGTGCTCTCTGAAATACAAATAATAACGCTAATAAGACCCAGAAGCTTCTGCATTGAACAGTACACAACTAGCTTTTGAGAAATGTTTTCTTCACAGGGGACCTTATGTCCTTAAACAAGATGCATCAAGTGATTTTTGCAGACAAGCAGTTGTGGAGGAAAACCATAGCTAGCCAAGGTATGTGGTTATGAAGGCTATCTATAAATGTGAGTTGCAAGAATGTCTTGTTTTTACAGAGAGAAGAAAGCAAAAGTATGTTCATTCTCATGAACAGGCCTTGCTAAGCAACAACTCGCTGGCTCCTGCTCTGGGATCACTCGGAGCTGTACATCCTCTTGACAGCCTCTGTGCTCAGTTTGCCCCCAAACAGATGCAAACTTACGTCTGCCGAGGTTCTTAAAAGACGGATGGGATACTTAACCACACTGCTCTCTCCCATACTCTTTCTCAGAGCTTCCTCAGCCTGCTCGTTATCAAGCACTTGCAAAGACATCCCTGACAGCCTCAGCTCACTCTCCTTGCTTCTAGCAGACCAAGGAGGCAAGTGAAGAACATGCTTCTGGTAACATGCAGGAGCATGCCTCATCCCCTCCTGGGGAAAGCCTGAGCCTGGCTTCGTAAGTCTTCCCCTTAAAACTAAACCGAAACCCAATTTCAAAACTTTACATATGTTCCTGAAGGCTTTATTAGAAGAGTGGTGTGGTCTGTTAAAGGTGGTAACTGCTGGAGGGTCAGGACCCCGAGGTTGGAAACATGTTGTAAAATCTAGGATATATTTTCTTGCTAGGTCTTGCTTTTTCATGGTCATCTACTATCTCTGTTTTGCAGTGAAGTTCCAGTAGTGGTTGATTGCCATTTGGTTGGAGTGTAACCGGGAAGGCTTCCTCTGTTCAAATCTTATTTCATTGGCATAAGTGACCTGAATGTGACACAGAGGGGTGGAAGTCTTTAAGTAGCCTTTTGGCTCACAGCTGCATTTAATTATCATTCACCAAGATTGACTCTACACCGTAACTGTCTTGATATTTCAGTCTACTTTTTAGAAACAAAGTTAGCAATTAGTTTTGCAGAACTATTGTGTCGTCCTACATAAGATAGTATTTTAACCATTGCTATTAATATCTTAAAAATATTATTTAAAGCTTGCCTCATCCTTGTCTTACAAACTGTAGACTAGCTCCATTTGCTCAGTTCTAATACAGTGTCATAATAGTTTCTCCAAGTACTTCTTTTTTTTTGCAGATTTTCGATGAATCATTGCTATTTACTCCCAAGAAAATTCACTGGTGCTACTTTGGTTATTTGCGATAATGAATAAATTGCCTTACACAGCGAATAGCTGTTCCCTTGTCATCGAGTTTATGTTAACAACCACAGTATCAATTAGACAATGTTTGCGGATCAAATAACTGGAGGGCTTGAAATAATTGCAGGGGTTGGGTCATGGTGATCAAGCTTCCAAATGCATTTTACAGACTGATGATGTGAAGTCTGCAGGTTATTTCTTCTTCCTTCAGGTGTCAGAACTCATTTAGGCTTTAGACACTGCCATAAAAGGCAATCAGATCTTCCTTTCCAATCTCCAAAAGCATTTTAACACAAGTAATATCAACAGAGTCGCATCATTTAAAGCCTTCTCCTACCACCATACAGCTGCTCAGGCAGTTAATTGCAATATGTTCCCAGGATGAGAGGCTGAATAGGCAGTCACATTTCTGCGCTTCGTTAAAATGAGCTTAGCAAAATTAGGCTGATAGGATAATGGGGATACCTTGTGCAGTTGCCACTGTTCCCAGCAGCAAGAATCATGCCAGGTGTTGCTTTTTTTGTGTAAATTATATACCTTGTATTTGATGACTAAGAATAAGTAATGGGCACATGCTTTCATCTTACATCAAGCTGCTAAATGGAATTGTTTTAAAGCCTTATAAATGAATGCAGCATCTACTTGCGCAAAATAACAGTACATCTACTATCGAGTTTACCATTTAGTGCTGAGGAGAGATAGGAACTTGAAATATTTTTGTTAGGAAAGCACAGGAAACGAGCCACTCCACAAGAACAGGTGCCTTACAAGTAACAGGCTGGTTTTGCACTCCCATCATTTCAAGTAGAAACATTCTTTCTAAGCTTGTGTGTCTCTTCTTTCTCACCTTCAAGAGTTATTAATGGAAATTCAAATTATTTTCATAGCATTGATTTGTCCATTGTTGATTCATTTGCAGTGGTTCAGGGCCTCAAAGGTGAGAATCATCTCATCTGTCTTTCCCTCTAAAAACCCTGTCATCTAGTTATCCACATTCACTGTAAAATAATTAAGGGAACAAACTGCCCTTCAGGGAAATCTGTCTTAGGAGAGGAAACATCTTTGATTACCAAAAGAACTCCAAAACAGGCCTGAGATAAATTAGGTAATTGTGAACCGCTTAACGTCAGAAAGGATGAATTCAGGTGAAAGAGGTCCATTTACTTGAACCTTTCCATTAATAAGCTTTATGTGATTAACAGAACCATGTCAGATTCAGATTATTGTTTGTTGGGGTTTTAGGGGGCTGTTGGTGGTATTTTAATTTGTTTTTCAGGCTCTACCTCTTCATTTCTGCTTTTCCTTCTCATGGTAACAAACAAGGGGCTTTGGCACTTCCTAGCATGCTCCTCTTGGCTGAATATAAGGGTGTAGGTGACACTTTACCAAGCTCCTTTAGCCATTTTTCTGAACAGGTACTGAAGGACTTCTGTGTGTGGCTCCTATGTATGAGATAAGGGAAAGAACAGTGCTATGTCCTGGTCCAGGAGCTGGTTTTGGTCCTCATCTCTGGGACATCTGCAACAAGGTAAGCAGAATCTAAACTGGACACTTCCAAGACCCAAACAGCAAACAAGACTATCAAGTCTGGCTTCAGGTGTCTCATTCATCCCTGGGTGTAGCCAATGGAGATTGCAGAGCAGGTCCTGTTGCAGAGAAAGTATGAGGCATATCCTGCTGGGTATTTCAGACATTACACTCGCAGTTTTGGAGTTTCATGGCCAAATGCCAAATGAGGACTAAGCCTTTGGTATCTGTTCCTTTACTAACCACACTGCAATGAAAATGACAAATGGTGCGAGGCTATTACTTTTAAATGGCCATGGAGGGGAAGTAGGTGTCCCTTTCTTTGCTGTTAACAAGAGCCATATTGTAAAGATAAGTAAGTGAAGCAATTGCTAAGAAAAGTAAGTTACACCATCCATCACATATATACCTATTATTTATGATATAGGGATTAAACAGGAGGGCTTTTTTTTAAATGCCTATTGTTCTATAGCAGCGAAGTGTGGGTTTTTACAGAAAGACATACGTGTAATTCCAGTGTATGCAATTTTATTGTGTTCAGAATTGCTGAAAATAATTAGCCACCGTACCAATTTCCCTTCTGGAGCTTAAGAAGAAAGTTGAGAGCAATAGTGTTATTTAGAATAATTTCAGAGCAGTAAATATAGCTACCTAATCATCTGTGATGGCAGTCTAGACAGCTACATTTGACTGAGATGAAGAAACATATCACTGCACATTCTTTTCCAGTGAAAATATATATACATCTATGCTGCATGCAGTAAATGTGATATTAGAAAACATTTTCCAAAATACATATTTCCTTCAGTGATCTTAACCCTCACTCTTGCCTCCAAAGTGTTAAAATAAAAACTCTGCATAAAATGTTGCACCTACTCTGTTATGCATCTTGATCTACTGGAAAGTTGGAATACTTTGAATATATTTTATAGAGATATAAGACCCATTCTCAATCAAAGCCTACACACTGGAAGACAATGAGACTCCCACTGATGTTAAATTGATAAGGTCCTGGAGATCTTACTGACATTCAGTACTGGCCCCACATCAAAAATACAAGGCAGTAGTTGTGGAGCTGGAATGTTATTCTCAGCCTGGGAGGGTGCAAAGTTCATGCCCCCTGACAGCAATTCAAACTGGCTAATAGGCATAAATGAGGGTCAGTATTTAATTTTTCTGCTCTTGTGGGATCTAGTATTTGCCTAATGCCCTTCTGACATAGAGCCTTATAGAACATATGTGGCCAACCTTTCCCAAAGGGTGTAAGTGTAACCATTTACATTCTGCTTGTCACATACTATTTATACTTCATATTTTTAGTCTGTGAAATCTGCAGCATTTAACAACTTCTTTGATGCTAGATTTAGAGATGAGACTACTAACATAAGGAGGTGGCTGAGGGCTGAGCTTCTTGCAAATTTTGTAAATTTTGTTGTCGTCTCAGTGATGCGGATTGTGGCTGTTGTCTGGGCTCTGTGTGTTCAGCATCTTTTGGGGCAGGCTCTGCAAGACAGAGCTCCCGCTCACAGGAGGAGTAGTAGGTGGACTGATCCTGCAAACTTCAGCTGATTTTGCTTAGGTATTTTACTCATTTAACTTTTCTAAGATATATTAAATTCATACACGTTTAAAATGGGAATTATACTATCAATCAGGTTAAGCAGTTTTTCTGCTGTGAACACCAGTGTTAGATGAAATTCCCTAGTGCTGTTTTCCTGTTTCGAGGTGAGAATACCTCTCTGTTCACATTCACTAGTCTTAGAATCATAAAATCATAGAATACCAAGGACCTCAAGGATCATCTGGTCCAACATTTTTTTGGCAAAAGCATGATCTAAACAAGATGGCCCAGCACCCTGTCCAGCCGAATCATGTCAGTCTGTAATGTTGGGAAGTCCACCACTTCACTGGGGAGATTTTTCCAATGACTGATTGTTCTAATTTTGACAAATTTTCTTCTTGTTTCCAATCAGAATCTCCTCAGGAATAGCTTGTACCCATTACCCCTTGTCTTTTCCAAGTGACTTTTTTAAAAAAGGAATCTCCATCTTCTTCATAGCCACCCTTTAAATACTGGAACGTGGTGGTAACGTATCCCCTAAGCCTTCTTTTCTCAAGGCTCATCAGACCTCTCTCAGCTAGGTGCTTCCATGTGTGGGCCAGATTTATTAAATGGAGCAAGTGACTCTGTGTGACTGATCTGGCTCATCAATATCTGGTATTTCATTGGCCTGGGTGTGGTTTACAAACTTTATCAGGGTCAGTGAAGATGCACTTGTTGATGAACCTCATCAACATACCAGATGATTGACAAAGGTGTCTTCTGGGGATTAAATAGCCCATCTTAAAGTTTTAAAATGTGTTCATAATTTCTACTTGTTTACTTTCCTAATAATCATATAGCAGTAAGTTATAACTCAAAAGATCTTCATTCCACAGGGTATGCAGTGAAAAAGGTCATCAGTGGACAGCTTAGGCTTGCTGCTGTAAATAGACTTCACCTTCCCAGATGATGTATTTAAAAATAGACCAGGGGTGTTAGTTCATATCTCTACGGCTTTTTTGAGCTTAGAAAGTCTTTGGGTATTACCTTCCATCTGACACGGAAGAAAGGTGAGAAAACATGTCAGGCACAGCTTTTCCGTGTGGTTTAATTTTTTGCTCTTCAACACTTTCAAGGTTGCACCACCTAATGTGATAAATAGTAAGAGTGCTATGAGAAGACATTTAGCACTGAGAATGTTAGTGTCATCATTGCTACTAGTTTATAAAACACAAACAAGAAACCCTAACCAAACACCCAACGTCCGATGATTAGAGCTGTTTTCTTATGTAATAAAAACAATCAGCTAATTAGCATTAACTGTACTATGCGTTATAATGACGTAATTTATCTTAAACTACAGATCCAAGCAAATATGATAAAGCCATGGTATGCTCACTCTAAAATAGTTCCCAATTTAAAGCAGCCTTCTAGGCATTGGCTACCCCATCAACCCGTGTCCCATTACAATTCCACTTACTCAGCAGGCCAGTCCAGTTCAATGTGAAGGAACTGAGAGAGAGAACTTGCAAGCTTTTAACACAGTATGTTCTTTATGGGAGTTTGCAGAATTTATTTTAATTTAAATGTATTTAAGGAATAAAAAGCAAAACTGTTATGGAAAATGAACTCTTTCCTTTATTTTACAGATTCTTCTCTCTCCCAAGAGCAGCATCTGGCAGATGGTGAGATATGTTGTGCTGGAATGCAGCTCCTATGTATTTTAGAAACAAACTGTAATTACAAAGGCAAAGCTTAAAAGATGGTTTCTTTTTGACATAGCATTTTAGCCCCAAACATCAGTCACATTTCTTGTTCCTCCTTGACTTTAGCACTTCAGAGAAGGAACTATAGATGCATTCTCAGTAGTTTTAGAATGCATGCACAAAGTGACTGTGCTCGGATGATGGTGTCTACCTCAGAGCACTGAACTGCCTGCGCTCTGAGCCCCCAGGATCCAACCTAGACACCATGCAAAAGCTGTGTGACTCCATCAACACATAGCTGGGCCTGACCTCCTTCTGCTGGGGTTTTGATCAGCTCAAAGCACAGTCAGAGCATATTCACATCTTCACACAGCATATACTGTAGCCATACATTGAGTGGAGTCGCTGGCTGCCGTACTGAGGTCTCCCCTTCCAGACAACTTAAGTATTTATAGTGCTCCTCACTAGGAGAGGGTTTTGAGTTTCAAACCAGTAAGATCAAGTTAGCTTCAAAGAGGAAGGTTTTTTGCTGTTAATCAAATGAGATGGCAGACACTTGCCTTTCAGAAGACTTACATTAAATGAGAAAATTAACCTCTCATTTGTGATGAATTTAACTCAAGACTAAAAATCTACATCCTCGTATTGATCCTGGGCACACTTAGTAGATGGATTAATTTGAATGTTTACTGTATCTAATCTTTCATCATGTGTATCTGGAAGTTTCATAAACCAATTTACCCTAGGTACGTGAAGATCAAGCAGTAGAGATGCACACTATATATAACTTTTATGCAAGAGCATCAGAACATGACATTAATCTCTTTTCTAATTTCCTGTGCTCCCATTTTTGTCATACAAGGTGATATCTCTCACAGCGACAGTGTGATTTATATTGTTGAGGGTAATTATTCTTAACTATCTTTAATATTAGTGCAATAGCTCATCCATCTTGAACCAAATGATGTATGCAAGATTGTTTATTCAGGACAGGCATTGAATAATTAAAAAAAAAAAAAGTATTTTTCCTGGATAAATATGGCATATCTGTTTTGGTCTCTTTGGTACCAAGTAAATTACATGTGTCCATTACAATGATATGTAACCTGCCTCAAATAAACAGACTCTAAAATCTTGGGGTAAAATATCTGAAACAGAAAAAGGACTTGAAAAATAAAACTCAAGGGAACTTGTCTTCTAATTTCCACAATGTTCAAATTGATATAAATACCACGGCATGATGTCAGAAAAACAGAACCAAGAGAATAATCGTATGTAGTCTGTTCTAGTCTAATAGTGTCAAGGATTTTTATGTGGATTGCATGAAGGGCAGCATTGTAGTTTATCCTTATCCATGTATTAACATCTTTATGTGTAATAGATAACCTCCTCAGTAACACTGTATTTTTGATAGACTTGAAACTTTCTTCGTTATTTCTGCCCGGACTGTTAAATTTGGTCAACTGTAATTGCCTTAGGTTTCTGCTTGCTTATACCTGGGAATGAGAATGGCCTTTTTGACAGAGGTTTTTTAGGATCGGTTTGGGTTGACAGCTTTCCACTGAGAAAGCACGTAGAGAATCTAATCTCCTGGAGCTGCACATCTTATGTGTGGAGAGTGGAAAGATGATGGAAGTCTACTATTTCTTGGCTTTTAATTGACCTGTCCGAAGTGATATGGTAAACTGAAATCTGTAGTTACCTGCCACTTCATTCTCTTCTAGATGTTCATAGACACTTTGATTAGGCGTCCCTGCCCCTGACAGGGAGGTGGTATTAAATGATGTCTAAGGTCCCTTCCAGCCTAGGCCATTCTATGATTCTATGATTACTTTTAATGTTACTTTTCTTCCTACTGCCATGCGATTGCACCGAATGTCTCTACAGTACAAAAGCCTCTGTTATACTTTGATTTTCTCCATAGTGATAGCAACAAAGCAGCTGCCATCATTCCTAATTTGGGGCAGCCTCGACCACTTTTTTTCCCCCTTTGATTTATTTGTTCTCAGGACAATATTGTTCTCCATCTCCTTTCCTTCTCTAGTAATTGTCTTCTGGTGGGTGAGCTGGCTTGTATCTTCCAAGCTTTCATTTTGCTAGGCCAACAAGTCAAGTTTCTAGAGAGGTGGGAGAGTTAAATATTGCCCACACCTACTAAAGTCAGAGATAAGACAGAGATAGAGAAATAGTTAAGAACAGACTGAAGAAGTCTAGGATATCACTGGAGGACTGTCAAACACAAGCTGAAACGTGCAGTTTTAACAATTTTTGGTCTTGGTTTACAGTTAAAATGCTCTTATTCAATTGTCTGCCTCAAATCAAACATATATTGAGAGAGGAGGGTCTGTTCATTCTTAAGCACATCTGGATACCTCATGCTGAAATCTAGGAAGGTGGAAACGAGAAGTCTTAGAATCCAAGCTAACCTCAGATTGACCTGATCTCAAACTTATGAAAGTCAGTGGAGATACTGTCAGAGTCTTCAGTGTGTTTTGAATCAGTTCGTCTTGAGAGCAGCCATCATCAATCCCTTCTGTGGGAATGAAGAAAAAAAACCAAAACAATCAGAATAAAAGTTCAACACTCAACTGAAGAATCCCCTGGTCTTTATTTAAGTGTAAAATGAAGAGGAACTAATTATAGCAAATTTTTCTTCCATGGGAATAACCCAAAGAACTTTTTGCTTTAAAAAAGTTGGGGTTCGCGTTTTGTGGCATCACTTTTCTTTCTATTACAAGAATTGCCTCAGATATAAAATTCATGCCTGAAGAAGGAAAATCGATCAAAGCATAATAACTTATTCAATAGTATAGACTAGTGTTGCCGGTGATAACTGATGAAGGAATAATCACAATACATTAGACCCCATCCTTCCTGAATTACATGAATGCAGCTCTTCAAGTAGCAGAGGCAGTTTTGATACTTCAGAATATAAAAAGCATGGACTAAAATCTCCTCCCATATTAATTTTATGCCAGGGTAATTTCATACATTTTAATGAGATCACTACATTTATACCAGTGAGAGAAACAAAAGAAAAACCTTCCACAAAAACTTTCTTTTTTTTTTTTTTTAATAGGAGGAAAAGCTGTGATTTGGACATAGTAATTTTCAGAAACATGATTATTTTCCTTTGCGGAAGGGTGATCTACAAGACCTTAAGTACAAATAATGGCCATTGAGCAAGGTCATGTATTATTCTGTCAACAAAATACCTGAAGACCAAAAAAAATCAAAGAAAAAAAAGTCTCTAATAAAACTACTGATTCTAACCTGGCGTCAAGTAAATTAACTTTTTGTTATAAGAGCAAGGATCTTCATCCTGAACTATTTAGCTTTGGTTTTTTGTGGTTGCTGTAATTTTTTTTTCTTTAACCTTCATTCAGTCTACATCCTGAAAAAGGTTTCTCTGCTAATAAGGTTACTCATTCAGCCCTTCTCACCTCCAGTAATTTGCCTAAATTAGAGAAGGCAAATTAAGCCAGCTCAAAACAATATTAACAGACTGGTGCTACCATCATAATTAAATCACAGCAGATGCAAATGGATGATGGAGACTTGGTTGTAAATATATCAAGTGGTTCTGATGACAGTAACACATTTTATTAGGGAAAACTATCATCATTTTTATGATCTAATGCATATTTACCCTTTTCTTGCCCTTCAATCAGCAGGTAGGACATAAAGTAAATTGGATTCTTGTGTGTTAATGTTTTGGGTTTTTTTTTCCTGGTTAAGTGATATTAATATTATATTCTACATTATTTAGTGACTGCTCTTGCATTTACACTAAGTGCTGTCAATAAGGAAGAAGCTCTTTTTTTCGAGACTTGGCAGTCTCCTGCACTATTACCTCAACAAGAGCCTCATGCAATGGCTCCACCAGAGACAAAGGCTTAGCTCTGCCTCTTCTTCCTCTGAGCAGCCACAAGTCCCACTCTCCTGAGCTGGACCTGATCAGGAGTTGTGGTGGAGTAATGACAGGGCTGTGACGATCAAAGGGCAAGATCTTCTTGGCTGAAGGGAGTTGTGAACCCAAATTTGCTAATAAAGAGGTTAACAACAAGCCCACTGCCTCCTCCAGTCACAATTTAAAAACACGCCATAGACAAAAACTGTCGTGGTTTAACCCCATCTGGAAGCTCAGCCCAACACAGCTGCTTGCTCACTCTGCCTCTGGTGGGATAGGGAAGAGAATTAGAAGACTGAAAGATGAGTAGTTGGAGCTGAGTGTCAAGAAAGAAGGGACATGTCACCTCAAAAACTCAAATATCATTGTAGTTTCACATGATGTCCTGCACAAATGGGGTTAATGGCACTTAAGATACATGGAGTTGGGTACCGCAGATCCCCAGGCCAAAGAGAAATGTCAGTATTTGATGAGTTCTCAGCACCCTTCTCTTTTGGGATCTGCTCCAAGGCAACCTCTTCTCACTCTGCTTGCAGGCCAGGTGCCTCTAGATTGGAATGGGAAATGAGCACTGCTCAAATCTTGACACAACATGGTGTGTATGTTTGCAGTGTGCAATAGAGTTGTCACACATGGCCCATTGCTGCGGGGATATGTCATGCCATCAGTGTAGGTGGCCAGCCTTGGAGATGTTGATGCTTTTCTTGTTCCCACAGGACTCTGGGGTGTACTCAGTTCTGATATCCTTCATTTGATTTTGGCTTGTTGTCTTCCTGTGCTACTCAGTCTACGCATCTCTGCTTGTTTATGCTTGAGAAAGAAAATCAGCTCAGAAAAAATAAGGCTTCTTTTCCTTAGCTTGGAGCATCAATCAAACCAAGCAAGGGGAAATGAAGTGGAAATGGAGTGTGACATCTGGGGAAAAGCTTTCCTTTGATCTTTCTTGATATTCTTGGTTACAGCTGAAGGGGAAAACACTTCAAAATTCCTTTATTACTCTCTGGTATGTGAAGTAATTGTTCTGGATAAGGGTAGTGATTGAATGTCTATACCCTGCAGCCTATGCTGGGGAACAATGTTGTGGTCTCAAGGTAGTACAAACCACAGAGGACAGCTTATGTGATGAGAAAACCTAATTAATAGGATGTGTTCATCCAGACCTAGTATTACTTACAAATTGTCCAACGTATTTAAATTATGTCAGAGAGGCTGCAATGTAAAGACATGATTGGAATAGTGTAGACACATTCCATTGCACTCCTTCTCCTACAGTGCTGTGCTAACTTGCCTGCATATCATATCTGTTCACTGGATTGAATATGAAATACCAAAATTTTATCCTGCTGATTAGCCCTTTAGTGCTATCCCTGGAGGGAGATAGTGTTCTCATATTTGATCTGCTGAAATGAAGGTCTGGGTAGTTTGTGGTTGTAGAAGACGTGCATAAAGACATCCTGGATGGAAGTGCACTTTTTATGATAACAACTTTTCCGGACACCAGGTAATAGTAACTTTTAATCAGAAGATATTTCTCATAATCAAAAGAACAGAGAAGGTATTTCAATCATAGATGGTATCCGAACTCGCAGTTCAGCAGTTATGAACTTTAGTGACCTACAAAGCATTTCTTTTTATTTTTTTTATTTTTTAATTATTATTTTTATTCTTATCTTTATTCTTATTTCTATTTTTATTTTTTACATTTTTACTTGCAAGTTTTCCCCTGGAACAAATGATGGCTATGCCAATCTGTTCTAGGGATTTACACACATTAAGTTAACATTTGGCAGACTGTCCTTTCTAAAGCCTTTACAATCAAATCTTCTCTCTCCTTGTAGTCAAAGAATTCAGATGCATCCATGCTTTGGATGCTCTTTTCAGACAGGTATTGAAGCATTCAGCCTTCCAGAGTGTGACGATCTGTGCTTTTATGTGGGTGATCCCTGTATGACAATTAGAAATCAGCGACAGAAGGCAGCTACCTGTGTCTGAAGGAGCATATTACACCTTGCAGAGTATGTTACACTCAGAACCATTGCGGATTTTAATTCCTATAGTATCTTGCCTGCCTAGAAGACCCCATCCTTCCTTAACATACAATGATCTGATAAAATCATTACTTTCCACTTAGATGACCACTGCTTGCCAACCTGTAGAAACTCTTTTTAGTGAGGGACATCGCAGTGGCCCGTAGGTTGAGGTGGCTACTTTGGCATCCTCAGACCTGTTGTAGCCTCTCTACCTCCTATGTCTTGATCTCATCATCAAGGAACACAGCAGCCTGAGACAAGTCATTCTTAGTGGTGCCCTAACACTTTTAAATCATTCCCATTCTACAAATGTAATCAACAGTTCTGCCCCTCATGCATAATGGAGTTAGCCCTAAAAGCATCTAATTCTCCCAAGACTCCAGGGGATAATTCCAACACGTATTTCTTCCACTTCTATAACTTCTTGCATTTCCATAATTCTTTATAAGAACAACAGACATTAAAAACATGCAAACACAACACTGACACTCTCACACTGGCCTTCTCTGGAAAGTAAGAGCAAAATTAGCCACATGTGACGAAGACTCAGCACATCAGTGCAGTGCCCAGGGGGTGAGGAGGTGCTCAGCGATAGAGTGATATGGGCAGAATAAAACACTTCTGCTGAATAGAATAAATCTGAAATTCCATTAAGAATTCACTGTTACAGTTTTAAGTAATTAAACCAGAAAAGCTTTCAGCCCTAGCAACCTGTGAGGTCCTCTTCTTTCTTCATGAGCTTTCAAGTTCTCCCAGTTAAGCAGTCAAAGGCTGGTGACTGCACGGTCCTAGTTAGAGGCTTCTAACCCTGCCACCCACTACTTCTTTTTAGCTAGGTGTCTCACTGTCCATTTACCTTCAAACCACACTGTGAAGTTTATTCACTGTTCTAAGCAATTTGGGTTAATGCAGAACATAATTTCATATAAGGGATAGGTTTTTTTCATCATATGTGCAATAATATCACTAGCGAGTTTCTTTTCCTGAGACCTAAGCATTACAAATGAAAAACACAAACCATACCAGAATATTGTGAGATCATTGCAAGCATCTGCCTCTAGTCTAGTTGGTCTGACAGATGTCGAAGCAAACAGTTCAAAAAAGAGGGGGTTGTATTTTTTTGCATGTGTGGTACAGCAGGAAAAATGGGATATTCTTTAATCACTTGTCTGAACAGTTTAGAATTTGAAGAGCATTAGATCTAGATCCAAAAACTGTGATCTATGTCACTAACAAATTTTCAGTTAAAACCATGCATCTGGTTTTGAACTTTGTATTTGAACAAACTGCAGTGGTTCCCATCAAAACCACACAGTAGAACAACTTCAATTTCTGATCTCACATCTCTTCTCCCAGATGTTTTTGTTACTGAATTAAAGCAAAATTCACTAGTCACTGGAGCGTTCTGAAAA
Source organism: Apaloderma vittatum (assembly GCF_000703405.1). Lineage (NCBI taxonomy): Eukaryota > Metazoa > Chordata > Aves > Trogoniformes > Trogonidae > Apaloderma > Apaloderma vittatum. The sequence continues at coordinate 5,803 of NW_009715745.1, read as the reverse complement.
ACTGAGAAACAAAGTGATTATTACTAGTTTCTTTTCAACAGCAAATTGCTTCTGCTTTAAATGTTTCCCAGGATGGACATTTTTTTTCCCCAGGTCCCTCAAATAAAGCCAACAGTTCCAGAGAGGGTGGCAGAACTCACACTTATTATCTGACAAGTCTTATGTATCAAAAGATTACATTTGTCTATATTTTAGGCTGTTTTGTGGGAGCTGATGCCATCAGAAATGAAATAACCAACTTTTGAGAATTCTTCCTTTTAGTTTACTGCCTCGTTTTATTTTATGAATGCAGCCTCCGTAGCCTTTTGTTTTTATTCTGGCTTTCCATGTTGCTATGCCTGCTCCTCTAGCTTGTTGTGTCACTAACACTATAAAACCCAGAGGCTCTGTCTGGACATAAAAATAACCTCCTACGAGATCTGTGAACTCCCACAAAATGAATTTGAAAGAACAATGATAATAAAATCTTCATGCATTTAGGAGGAAATCAGCTTGTCCTTTTTGTAATGTAAAAAAAATACATCTGAAGAATGAAAGAGGATAAAATTCCACTTTTATCTCAGTTGCAAGCCCTCTCTGTAACCAGCCAAAGGAGCAAATTTCTTCAGCAGAGAAAGCTCATACAGAGAACATGTACAAGCTTCTGCTCCAACCAAAACCACCTCTTCAACGTAAGGAGGATGCTGAAAGAGAAAAGAGCTGGAGAACTGTCCTCTTATGCCAATTCCCATTCAACATATAAATTCACAGGCTAGGGGAATGAATGCACATGGGGTTGGGAGGAAAGAAGAGGGATGAAGGAGAAAAATGTAATTTTCCCCAAATAAAATGCAAGTTTCCTCAATATATGTCTCCCTCCTCTCCTCCCAAGACCATAAATTTCTATCAGATCTTTCCTTAGCCTCATTTGATTCCCAGCAGTCCTCCATGCCTTGTCCTCTGGAGGACTTGCACATATGCACATATTCCAGTTTTCATTTGCTGTGTCTGTGCTTTCTATTTTTCAGAGCTAATAGATGAGTCTGGTATTTTCTACTATTTTATATTCTAGAGAAGTTTTCCAGTAAATACCTTGTGAAAAATTGCAGTATGCAGCTTTAACTCACACACCACAGGTTGCCCATAGAATTGGAGACTTGAGTTTTTCTTCATTTACCCAGGCAGAATTTGCTTCGCGTAAGGCAGAGATGTCAAATGCTCTCAGAAAAAAAGGACAATTATAAGTTTTAGCCGTGGTCTGTAGTGTTCATCTGTAAAGTTTCAGCCTCATATTACACTTGATAAACAGCCTCTCTTAAAACTAAATATAGACCACTTGCTCATGCAAATTACATTATCCCGAGTGGAGCACACTGTTACAGTAATTACATTTACAAATGATGTGAGCATGCCTAAGCCTTTTGGGAGAAGTTTTTTTTCCCTTCACTTACATTAATCTTAAGATTCAAGGTTTCATTGAGATGAAGGGCTTATTCACACCTCAGGCTCCCTGTTGCATTCTTCTATCAATTCAGGTTGGAGAATTGCCCTGAGAATCGGGAGGAGGAGTGGACATTTGTCCGTGATTCTCCAGAAAATACTCCTAGTATTCACATCTGAGTGATAAATGAATATAAAATGCCTTCAAGTGAAATGGGAACATTTCACATCTCTTTTGTTCTGAAAGTGGTTGTGTACGAAGAATGACAGCATCAACATAGAGCTATAGGTTTTAAAGAGAAAAGAAAGTTAAAAAAGAAAAAAAGTTTTTATTGTTAGGAACAAGGTGCATAAGGAGGTGAATAAGGCTACAAAACAAGATGAGATTATGGTTTTCTGCACTATCTTTCTATTAATATTTATTTTGAGAGTTAAAAATATCTTTGCAAATGAAAGTAGTTACAAAGAAAAAAATTACTTCCTAAACCACCTTACTGCTTCCAAATCTTTTGGGTGTGAAAACCAGTGACCAGCTAGCAAAAAGAAGAAGATGGGATTTCAGGCTCGGAGGAGGAAAATACATCAGCAAGAAGGTATTTTTGGTGTCTAAGATACAACATGGTATACAGGATTTACACATGACTTCACCACTTAGACTTCACAGCTTATTCTAGAGCTGTTATGAGGGTGTGACAGCCCCCAAAAAAGGCAGATCTAGGAAGACCTGCCTCATCTTAGACATAAAACTGTAATTCCAGTAAATGGTGTCTCAGATAACGAAGACACTCATAAAAAGTGGAGGGGCAGTTGAATAATGTATACCAGGCTGATATAACTGAACATATTTCAGGGAGGGTCTGCTAAGGCATTTTCAACAGAAAAATGAGCAGTTGGATCTGAGAGGAATTTCCTTGCCCTCATGCTGGGGGTGAAACTTCCAAAAATGGGACACGACCACATCTAAAGAGCCCCCTCTGCTCCGACCACCATGTCAAGTGGAACACAGGACATTCACTAGATAGAAGAAGCCATCAGGAACCACTACGGTTAAGAGAAAACTTGCAGATGTTCAAAAAGATTAAGCAAAAGCATGAATGTATTTGCAACGAAAGCCAAAAGGGATCTTAGGTAGCCTTCAGCTTGATGGCACATTACCTGAGTGACAGGAGACACTAATGGATCTTAGAGGAGATAAGGAGGAAAAGAAGAGATGTTTGCAGTCAGTAAATATCTCCCTGTGGTGCAGATGAGCAAATCAGATCGACTGTGAAGCTCTGTGGCAGCAAACGCTCACAGGTGGTGGGTGGAATGGCAAGCAGGGAGGAAAACAATCACGAACATGGGTGCAGTGAGCGCTGTGCTGGGCTGTCAGGGCAGCATCAGCCTCTCTGTGACGTTTGCAATCACAAAGGATGAAGAAAGAGACTTGTCTTCTGCTGGGCTGGTGGGACCACCCAGGGCACCAGGGATGGGATATTTCTTGGCTGCAGTTGGCAGTGGGAATTTGCAGTGCTGTTGCTTACAACTGCTGGATAAGCTGTTAGGACTGCTGCCGCAGCAGCATAGCAAATCAACATTAAGAGATGTCAAGACGATGCTGTTATAACGTAAAGCTGCTCTTAATCAGTTCAAGAAAGCTGCAAAATTAGCCTCCCCTAGGAAAGTGGCTGAACAAATGTGGCACAGAGAAGATGGAGGGGATTGTTTGGTCAAGCCTGTATGGGAAGCTTGGGCTAGAAACCTTGTGATTTCAGTTCCAAGAAGCAAAAGGCATAAATTTAAATACAGTTCTATCTGCCTTCCCCTCCTAATGCCTATGCTTCCCTTTTCTCTCAACCTCTCACTGGCAGCAGTGGCACATGGAGAAAACCAGTGGCACATGGAGTTCTGCTTTTCCATATCAAAGAGACCTTTGCCATGGACTTCAGGGGCAGAAGGGTCAAAAAAAATCAAACTTTCCCATGTGCTGTTGACATGGCTAGACCCAAGGCATGGTCCTTCTGCTTCCCCAGACGCATGAACACTGACAAAGCAGAGAAAGCAAGGTGCGAACAGCATTGAGAGAAAAGGTGTATAGCAGACAAAGACCCTCTGTGCAGATGACTTTTAGGGGTGACTAGATACCAGCATTAGGCAGAGATGAGAAGGAAGAATGAGTACAGGATCTGCTACTGCATGCAGTGTCATTTGCTTCTAGGGTAGAGAGGGAGGGATGGAGGAAAGAAACATGACCAAGGACAAGCGAATTTCAGCTGGCTGGAGCCTTGGAGGAAAGCGTGAGTGCAGTACTAAACATCCTGCTTAGCCTCATTAAACCAGAAAATTCCCAGCTCCATGGCTTAAGTATGAGGTAACATGGCAGTTGTCTATAGCTCTGGGATGGCCTTTGCTGGAGTTAGATGGTAATGCTCGTAAAGTGGAGACTGGACAGCTCGCAGTTCATTCCAGGATCATCCCAGCTCATCCCAGCTCCTGGAGCAGCTGCCCAGGACCCAGCCTGCTAGTGGTCTTGTGGGACGCAGGCATTCAGAGCACCTCACCAGTTGCCTACACCACAGGCTATCCCTGGGCTACAAGGGTGCAATGCCTTGTGAGCTGGCACTGTGGAAGGACCTCTACCCGGGACCAGTCTTCTCTTCTTCAGGATGATCAATTCCAACTCTCTCAGCCTGTCCTCATAAGGGAGGTGCTACAGCCCCCAGATAATCTTCGTTACGCTCCTCTGGACTACATCCAACAGCAATAAGTCCTTCTTATGTTGGAAGCCTCAGAGCTGAACACAGTACCACAGGCAGGATCTCAAGTTTATAAAAGCACGAATTATAAACTCTGATCAGACTGTACAGTACCCAAAGCAGTTTCAGAGTGAGTTGTAGGTCTGCAATGCAAAGATTCAAATACACCGTCTACTTAATTTCAAGCAAACCTTTCTCTCCAAGACTTAAAGCACTGAATAAAAGCTGCTGTAATGTCTGGGGTATTCAATTTCTGTAATGGTATAAAGCAGACCAGCCTCTTAGGGATTTTTCTAATTGACAGAAGGTGATTAAACAGAGAGCAGTGAGACAGGAACTGCCCTAGGTGTTAAATACTTAAGGCTGGTGTGTGCTGTTGTGAGTAAATGGAATCGATGCTCTGTATCATTATTTAAACACTATAATTAAATTTGAAAATTCAGGTGCTTAATGTTCCCCCTGGCCCACAGCCAGAAGAAATTATGGTTAAAGGGGAGGGGGCCAATAAACCAGCAAGGCAGATCAGGTGTGCTGGAGATCAGAGGAGAAATTACTTCCAGGGCACTAATTGAAATCAGTGGACATAAAGTGAGGCCAAATCAATCTCAGTGAGCTGAGTGAGGTTTGCTCTCATTTTTTTGCTGGCCCAGGAAGACTTTTCTGGCACTTTGTGCCTCCACCTTGGGTTGCTACTCCATTGTCTTTTTGAGCTGACCATGGTGCTACCTTGGGGAGGGTTTTGCACTGATATTTCTCTTGAAAGTCTGCTGTTCTCCATAGCATCAGCAAAAACACAGCTACTCTAAAAACATCTTTGAACTTTCACATACAGAAGAGAGAGGGAACGCTGTTTCTAATAATGGAGCACTACTCCCAGGAGTAGTACTTACTCCTGTCCCTGAACAGGATTGACACTGCTCTTAGGTGGCCCTTGAACACTTTTCTGCGTGCTCTACAGCAAGGGACAGCAGTGACTCACTCTTTGGCACCTCTACACTTCAGTCCTCGTATGGCTCTAAGCTGATTATTTAGACAAAGTCCACAGGGAATACCTAAAATGGTCTCAGAACAGAAGACTTTATCTAGATTATGCTGTGCTAATTGAAGCAATTTTTATGTCTTCTCTAGGTGGATGTACCTATAACAACAGGCTGAATAGGAAGCATTATGTCACGTTCTCTGGATACTGACTTCTGGGTAAGGCATTTTCCTACACAGTAGGAGTATTGGGTTCATGTCCCCATTTTCAATATGACAGAGTGGGGGTATGATGCTAATAGTTCTACCTCCATCATCTACAGATAATAATTTAATTTTAGTTCCCCCCAGGCAGCCCAACAGCTGGGAACTAATGTCAAGGAAATCTATACTGAAAAGAAACTTTGATGGACAAGGTGATTTGGCAAAGATTTTTCCATCTACGTTGTCTTCAAGAATGAGAAATTTCCTGTCCATTATCAGTTAGGCAACTTCCTGAGCTCAGTATAGAAGTAGATGAGTGAAAGGTGCTTGACAGCAGGATAAAAACTGATCAAACAGTTTGTCCAGACCTCAACTGTGAGAATCTATGAATCTTTGGTGCAAAAAGTTTTTGTAGCTACTAAATTTGTGAAGCAATGCTGGGAGGAGTGGCTGACACGCTAGAAGGC
>NW_009715744.1:0-2127 GCF_000703405.1 Apaloderma vittatum | reverse complement strand
GAGGCCGGCCCAGCCCTAACCCACGACACGTGCTTTGGTGCCTATCATGACAGAAAGTTTTTGAGAGTGACTAGAAGGAGGATAACATTTAAAATGGTCTACGGCACATCCTTATAAAGGACTACTCAGACTTCAAGACTGGTGAGGAAGAAAACATTCTGAAGTGTGAGTTGAAACTCAGGTAGGCAAAGCAGTATGGAAATATTGTCTGAGCAAAGATAGGAACCACCTTCCCTGAAAACCAGGAGAGAGAACAAAGGGCTTCTCAGACCACTGAAACTGATCTTTCATTAACAACGCTATGAAAGGAGGAAAGTCTGGATAAGTTTCAATTGTTGAAAAAGACTGAACTATTTTAGGGATAACTTTGGCGAAGAATCAGCCAGTTTTACACACTGCATGGACCCTGGCTGCATGGACCCTGAGGAGACCTAAAGCAACACTTGAATGAAGAGATGGTTAGTCATTTAAGTCAGGACAGTTTGCAAGAAACATATAAAGCTGTATTTTATTTATGCTAGGAGACAGAGGATGTTATCAATTAAGTGGATAAGTCAACTGGCCAGGATTTTAGTTACAGATCTGGAATAAAGAGGAAAATATTTTACTCCATCTATGCACATTCAGTTAGCATTAGTTCAGTTGCTCATTTAAGCTAGACACAAAGCTGCATACATATAACCTCTACATACATTCAAAGGTGTAGAGACAGAAGAGGCTACTGTCCCCACCAGGTCTCTTCCCACGGAACTATGATCCCGGTGTATTCGACAGTCACCCTTTTTTGACTATCACTGCACTGGGAATCAGAGTTTGAAGGGAAAGGGCAAAAACTGGGAGAGGAGTTTGGAGACAGTGTGCAGGAAATACCTACAATTAATCAATCCTGGTTTAGAAACCTAGAAGGCAGGCTGGAACTGACTCAAGAGACTTGGGCATCTTGTGGTTTAGGTCAGGATGGGTTAAATATGCACATTAGTTACTATGCAATAATTGGATATGTGTAAAGGAGTGTGGATATCCATTACTTCTGCAAAAGAATGACTGAGCACAGCCCTGCGGAAAAGAACTTGAGCGTACTGGCAGATGAAAAGCTGGACATGAGCCAACCATGTGCACTCACAGCCCAGAAGGCCAATCACATCCTGAGCTGCATCAAAAGAAACGTGGCCAGCAGGTCAAGAGACGTAATTCTACTTCTCTGCTCTGGTGAGACTCCACCTGGGGTGCTGTGTTCAGTTCTGGAGCCTTCAATGCATGAAAGACAAGGACCTGTTGGAATGGGTCCAGAGGAGGGCCACAAAAATGATTAGAGGGCTGGAGCACCTCTCCCACAAAGACAGGCTGAGAGAGTTGGGGTTGTTCAGCCTGGAGAAGGCTCCAGAGAGACCTTACTGCAGCCTTTCAATAGTTAAAGGAAACCTACAGAAAGATAGGGGCAAGGCTTATTGAGAGAGGGCAAGGGGTAATGGTCTTAAACTAAAAGAGGGTAGACTTAGACTGGATATAAGGAATAAATTTTTTACAATGAGGGTGGTGAAACACTGGAACAAGTTGCCCAGAGAGGTGGTGGAGGCCCCAACCCTGGAGACATTCAAGATCAGGCTTGATGGGGCTCTAACCAGCCTGATCTAGTTAAAGATGTCCCTGCTCACTGAAGGGAAGTTGGACTGGAACACCTTTAAAGGTCCCTTCTAACACAATGCGTTCTATGATTCTATGATTAATAATTCAAAGAACAGAAGAGTGGTTATCTCTATTTCCCCTTTCCTTGCTGACAGGACCAGCAGGTTGTTCAGTCATTGGGAAGAGTAGTGAGGGAGATGAATTTTAGGAGATGGAGAGCACCATCCAGGTTGACTGGCCTTTGCTGGCTGGTGGTCCACTCTAAAATGTTGCTCAATGGCGAGTGTAGCAAGTCACTGGGCAAATATTCTTGTATTAGGTTAGTTCTGCTACATGTAACAACTATGTTTTCTTCATAACACTTGCCTGATTGTGATTTGTAACAACTACAGAGCAGCATACTGAAGGTCAAACGGTGGGCCTCTGACATCACTGTGACTACTCAAGTGATGTCACTTCAGTAGGCCAGGACAGAATCACAGAATAGTTGAGGCTGGAAAA
>NW_009715743.1:0-762 GCF_000703405.1 Apaloderma vittatum | reverse complement strand
AATGTAAATTTATAACATATGAACAACTTTGAAGTCAAGTATTTTTCGCAAGAAATATGTGTACCTTCACTTAGTGGTCTTGTAAGTGCTTGCTAAAGCTGTTCTCACAGGGAGATAATATGAAATAAAAGATTGCACCAAAAACTCACACGCTGTTTTACTTGAGAGTAACTTCCCCAAATAGTCCTGTGTGGTGTAGACAAGCTGTCCATCTACAGAGGTTCTCTGTTAGCAAGATGTTGTCTCTACTAGTTCTAAACCGAAAAGTCTGGTATAAATGGAGGAAAATGTGTCTCAGGGACATGGCAGAGCAGAGTTCAAGACAGAGTTGAGAAGTATAAATAAGAAAGCATTTGCACTTACTTAGAAACCACAAACAGTATCTTATTTTTGCTTTTTAGACTTCTTGCGTGGCCCTAGTTTACATGCTGATGTCTCCGATAAGTTTGGTGTCCAGGCAGTTATCCAACAGAAACTTTGTGATTACATGAAATTCATATATATTAGTCTTTAAACATCTAGTAATCTTGGAAAACTAAAAATTTAGCTAGAGGCTTTCCAAGCAGTACTTTAATTCTAATTAGAGTTATTCAGAAGCTAGGAAGGAAAGAAAAAATCTACATCATCGAAGACTAACTCTTTAGTAACTACACTGTGTATCAAGCAAAACAAATGTACTAGGGTAGTCTCAATAGGGAGCTAATTAGTACAAGAAACCGTTAGCCTTGTTTTTTTAATAATAGTATTATCTAATATTCCATC
>NW_009715742.1:0-646 GCF_000703405.1 Apaloderma vittatum | reverse complement strand
TCGGTTATTCAGGTTTGGGTTACATGTAAGAATATCTGACGCAGCGGTATTTCTGTACCTGGGAAACATCAGCATAAATTATTCATGGACTGTATGTGGCTTCAGCGATGGGAATAGGAAAAGATAAATGGATGTGTGGTTCTTTAGAGATACTAAACCGAGAGCAGAAGATGATTTCTTGCCTTACAGATTTATTTTTTTAACTATAGCTATGTTTTTTTACAGTAAGAACTTATTTATGGTAAGTAATAAAAGATTAGATTACTTTTGAAGACAAACATGGGGGAGTACTTCCTATTGTTGCATGCTTTAAAGAGCGTAGCCTGTTTTTTCCGATTTTTGGGTGCCTGTCCCCAAACTTCATTGCCTTGTTTTGACAGCTGTTAAAAAGCCAGAGTATGCGCTAACCAAAGTGGGAAAAAATTGACAATGTAAATCCAGGTTCCCAGAGTTGTGAACAGCTTCTGAGGGTGTAGCTGAGGCATCTGGGTGCTTCTGTTCCCTCACCCCTAGCAAGGACTGCCTGCGTAAGAAATGGGTGAGACTTAGTTAATAGTCTGTGGATGCTGAAAAGAGCTGTTGAGAAAGCAGAGCATTGTCACTGGAAATGGCAGTGTCAGAGTTTAGGTTGACATGTTGAGCTTGC
>NW_009715741.1:52841-68779 GCF_000703405.1 Apaloderma vittatum | reverse complement strand
TCCACCCTAGGCCATTCTATGATTCTATGAATTAGGCACAGGAGGATGAGGCCGTGACAGTCAAAACTTCAACGTGAAGATTTTAAGAGTGCAGGGGATGATAAACTCCTACCCAGACGAAATTTCAAGACTGAAATATCACAGCAAGGCACTTCTGGCACAGGCTATGGTAGGGCCTGAATAGGGCATGATCCCGAATCAAAGGTGAAGTTCCATTAAAAGTGGTTAGAAAAACAAGCCTCACGTTAAAAAACAGCAACAATTCCAGCTGATGCATTTAGCTTGCATGGTTCAAAATGGACAGTATTAGCAGATCAGTTTCGCAGCTGAGAAAAGTCTAAAACTGCTGCATTGGTTAAAATTCATTGGTTACAATTCATTAATAATCTCCGAGTTTTAGATTAATATTGAAAACCAGGTTCAGTTAAAACTATTTCCTGTAATTCACCACTGTCCTGTCACTCACCCCAGAAAATTCCACAAAATGGAAAAGCACACAGAAGGGATGAATCGAACTTTATTAAAAACTTCAAGCCTGTGCACAATCAAAAAAAAAAAGTAAATGTAAAATGTAAAAAAATGTTAAAAAAAAAAATGAGGAGGCATATCTGATTTAATTTTAAACTTTTTTCTCCCCTCAGGAAAATTAGATATTCTCATAGCTTTTTTCTGAATGTAGGGTTTTTAGGAAACACTTTATTAAGACATTTCTCATTTATGTATGCTTTGCTTGATGGACACAAAAAAGATGAAGGTATTACAAAAGTACATCACAACTACACTAGATTCTCAGGTAGAGATTACCCTTCCTGAATAACTCTGTATAAGTGATTTAATTGCTCCCATTCTAAAGAGAAAAATCTCATAAACTCCACTATGAAGAGGTACAAAATATGAGATTATATTAATATTTTTACTTGTCAGCCAGGGAAGACATAGCTGAAAAATTGTGTTTAACAAAATTTCCCTTGTCAAAACTGTTGTAATAATCCAAACTACACTGGAGTTGAACAAGGCAGTACAGAGGAGAGCACCATTAAAAATACGAGATTTTTTAAAATGACTAAAAAGTTAATGGCAAGTTTGTTTTAGGTGGTACAACTACATATAATTGCACAAGCCTAAAGTAGGTTAAACGTCTCTGAATCACAGAATGTCAGGGGTTGGAGGGGACCTTGAAAGATCACCTAGTCCAGCCCCCCTGCCAGAGCAGGATCACCTACAGTAGGTCGCACAGGAACACGTCCAGGCGGGTTTTGAATGTCTCCAAAGAAGGAGACTCCACAATCTCCCTGGGCAGCCTGTGCCAGGGCTCTGTCACCCTCACAGGGAAAAAGTTTTTCCTGATGTTTTTGTGGAACCTCCTATGTTCCAGCTTGTGCCCATTGCCCCTCGTCCTGTCACTGGACATCACTGAGAATAGCCTGGCTCCTCTTGAACTTCCCATACTACATTCTCAAAAATGTAGTGCCCGTGGCTGGGCACCCTGGATGTGTCCAAAAGTTACCCTCCTAATATGAACAGCTTACCTAAAAATAGCAGCAGCTATTTGTGTCCATGTATGATAAATGGAAACCTGTTTTCAGATTACAAAATGCTGAATAATCAATCTACAGCACGTCTGAAGTAAACTCTCTTACTAAATACTATCTAGGGATGATGTTTATCATCCCATTCTCTACTGCATAAGACAGGTTATTGTGAAACTTGGATCACTATTATGCTTTATCAACACCACGAAGATCAGTCATGAAACTGCAAAAGCACGTAACAAACTCCCATGAACCAGCTACCAAAATGTTGCCTTCTGTTCAATAAACTATTCCAAATTATACCTCTAATCCCAAGTAGCTTTAAACAAGTGCTGCAATTTCAGATAAAAAAGTATCAGTCAGAAATCTACACCTAATGTGTAAACTCCACTTAATCATATATTGGTTAAGGATGATCAGTACTGAAGCTGGGCACTAGAGAATCAAACAAGTTTAAATAGGTTAACAATGTAGAGAGGAAGCCACACCTGTTAGGTAGGAGAGAAATACAGACTCAGGGTCTTATACCAAAGATTATTCCAGGATATCAGAGCCCCAAAACTGTTAGCATTCATTTTTAAGCAGAAGGAACCCAGTTTCCAGAGGAACAAGAGTCTGATCTAGCACTGCCAAAATTAGATCCGAGGTAGCCAGAATAGCTGTGCTCAATGCAGTTTAGGCCAGTGCTGACACCCCGCTGTGCTTTTCTGAACCCTCATTTTGATGTCCTTCTTGCTCTGACCCTCCAGGGTTGGATCCTCTGCAGTTATCAGAGAGATTCCTGCACTTGGAGCTGTAGCACCTGATGAAGCTCCAAAAACCTCCAACTGAGTAAGGAAGTGCCAGATGACGCAGAAGCTTTTTCCCAGGCCACAAATCAGGTAAGCTCCAGTCTGCTGAGCCAGAGGAGTGCTGGACCAGCTCAGATCCCAGGTTCTCCCCTGAGCAGGCACCAAACACATCTTCAGCCACCACAGCAGTGTAGCAGATTGTTTGGAGAGAGAGAGAAAGCACATGCAGAGAAAGAGCCTGCATCTCTCCATGTAGCAGCAACAAGGCAAAGGTCTGCTACGCAACCAAGGTGGCCCAGGAACCGTGGGAGACCCCCAGCCTGGCAGGCTGCTCAGGACCCACAGCAAGGACACGTGCTTGGTCACACGGCTCCCACAGCGAAGCCTGCAAATTCCTCATGGGACAGCTTAGGAGTTCAAGAAACGCTCCAAACTCCTCACATGGCAGATGAGGACAGCTGAGCTGATTTTTCCTCATTCTTGAGAGACGTTTGGTATCTAAAGAAGACATCCAGGGCAAGAATAACAGCTCAGTGTTAGTTTAACGGGGAGTAATAGTTGAAGAGGAATATCATCTTTTTGGAGACACTCCTCCATTCATATTCCAAACCTACTAAAGATGTGGTATGGGTGCTTTGTTTCAAATGTATTATTGAGACCATGGTTGAAAACTAGACCTTTACTCATGCTCAGTTGAAAATGCATGTAGCAGTTAATGTGGCAGTTTGTTAGGTTAGAAACGGGTTCAGCTGCACAGCAGATAAGCATTCATGGAGATGAAATTTTCACATGAAAGCATATATGCATCCAAACCCTACTGAACTGTGCCTAACTCAGAGCAGTGTCTGTGTCCCAAGCCTGTCACCCTGCAGATCTACCTCAGAGTTTTAAGAAGAGGTAGTCCTTACCATTTGACCTTACTGCTGCCCAGAGAGTTACTCGGACCCACCCTTCAACACAAGAAGGTACCAGCCCTGCCCTTGGCACAAGCCTCTTCAGCTTGTGGAGTCAGCAGATGCATTCACCAAGCAGGTTTCTGGTGTGGCTTTGCTTGCTCAACTGTCTCAGGGCTGGCAAGAAAGACTCAGCATGAGCACATCACCGGGAGCAGGGAAGCAATAAAGAAGGGTCTATTCATTTTGCAGGGACCCAGGTGTCAGATAAGCTCTCCCACTCTGTGAAGCCTCATCTTCACTGAGCAATTCTTTCAAGGAAACTACCTATGAAGAAAACATGAGTCCTTAAAAATCTACATAGAATTGCAGAATCATAGAATGGCCTAGGCTGGAAGGGACCTTAGGGACCATCTAACTCAACCTCCCTGCCGTGGGCGGGGACGCCTCTCAACTCAACTTGCGCTATCACTATGTGTGACAGATATGCACCCTGTGCACACATAGCCCCTGCCTCCCATCTCTAATTGTTCAGGTGAGGAGATGCCAGGGGACATGAGAACAAAATACACTTTTTAAAAAAAAAAAAAAAGTGAAATTTAGATACTGTCCTAGGTCAAAGTGAACTCTGAGAATTTTTATTCTAAAAAAAGCATTGTTATCCATGCTTCTACTGGCAATATTATTGCAAGCAAAAAGACTTTTTTATTTAGCAAGTGAAGACAGTGACATGCTGTCAGTGGTTTAATAGCTTTCCCATTTAACAAAAAGAGACAGAAGAGTTAACTTAGATTTGAATCCTGGACAAGAAGAAAATGTCCGATTAAACCTTTCATATGTGAAAGAAAGAAAAAGTCTCTACTCCAAGGATGCAGAGCCGCAGATAAAGGAAGCTGGATGAAGCGGAAGGCTATCAGAGCCCCTTGGCACCATCGAGTCGACCAGACTTGCTGACAACACATTCACCTTCTGTAGCACCATCTGCCCCAGGCTTTGGTCTCTTTGCTTTCCGCTGCTACGGAGGACACATCTAGCAGAACACAAACCCCAGTCAAACTCCTACAGCATCCCTATTACACAGAAAATAGATCCAATCACAATTTTTTTGTACAGAGAAGCAGGTAAGAACTTCATGGCAAGCATGGCAGGCAGAAGGAAGCTGTTCAGAGCTCTGAAAGGCAACATCCTAACAGATCTCCATGTGCCAACTTCAGAACTTTGGGAAGAGGGAGAGAGTCAATCTAAGTGATTTGCACCATTCTAGCTACTGGTGCAGATGACTGTGACAGTATTATCCATAATTGAGTGGATGCATTTTCTTGTAACGTAAAGCGAAGATGAGCATAACCGACCATTCTGAGCTTCACCATGTTAATGTATACTTTGCACTCAGCCAAAATTCTGAGATTTCAAAGTGAAGGGACTCACCTCTGAGCATGGCGCTGCATGCAGGAATAGATGGCATCCCTTTGCAAATGCTCTCTGTCACGCGTGACTCACACGAGGTGACAAAATACTGTCACTCATATTGAATAACTGCCAGAAAGATCAAGGTTGTTCAAGCCACATTTGCAAACCTGGTGTGCCAAGCCTGGTGTATGGAGCCATGTAGCACAGCTGCCATATGACCCAGCAGCTCTGGGTCTAACCCTAATTTAGGGTTAGAGTAAGCAGCTGCCCTTTATGCACGGCTCTCTCAGGAACGTCCCCAAGGCAGCGTGACAGAGCGATGCCTCACTGGGCCACATACCTCCTTCCCTGCAGCAGCCGTGCAACCTGGCCACTCCAGCAAAGGGCTCTGCTTTGGTAAGTTGGCAGGATGTCATCACAGGCAAGATGACACTGGAACGAAGAGGTGACGGCAAGGTAATGTGCAACTGTAAAAGCTTCAAACACGGGAGTCCCTTGGATCAGTCACATGGTTTGAGATAAAGCCCCTTTTTCTGCTGGAGTTCTTGCGCGTGCCACCACAGACGATGAAACGCTCCACCAATCGCACAGCTTGCGGTATGGCTGTTCAGGTTCAGTCAATCTCTTAAGTAATTCTAAAGACTGTTTATTCTCCTGAACAGTCTCGGCAAATGCGTAACAGGAAAACCAAGAGCATCGTATGTAACAACAATTATTTTATCAGTTTCTCATCACTATTCCTTGACCATCCATATTAAGTAATTACTATAGAAAACATCCCACAACTCTCAATAAACACTTTCTGAACACTGCCTAGGAAGAAAACGAGATTTGCCTCAGGGAAGATTCACTTGATAGGACTTTCAGATGCAGACCAATCCACTAAAGCCCTTTTCACTAAACAATGTCAACTACATTTGAAAGGACAGCATCAGTTTCAGGAGGGATAATAAATAAGATGGTAATCTAGTAACAGGTCTCAGTGCACCTGTTTGTTGTCCAGCTTCAGATAGAGATTTGACAGGAAGGAGAAAAATTTGGGCTTCTTTCTACCACCTCAAGCACTACACAGAGGGCCAGTTTCTGCACATCAGTGAAGGTCTCCAGACCACACAGTAAGGCCAAAATTGCATTTTCAAGTTAGTGAAAACATTTTGAATGACATTAACCCAGATCCTGCCATTCAGTTAGTGTCTACTTCAAAGCAGTGCCTGCAACCCTCTTCCCCAAACTTGCTTGGATGCTCGTGACAGTCTGGCAAGCTGTGCCTCCTCGGCTAACAACAGCTCCAGGTTTTGGGAGGGTGTGGAGGATGGAGAGGAAAAGCTGTTTCTTGGTGGGCAAATACAGAAGCCAACCAGCCTTCAGTATGCATTTTGATGTTGGCAAAGGAGTAGCCTTTATTGCATCAGTTTGGGAGGACATTACCTGCGGAAAGAAAGTGTATCTTTGTGTGATGTATGTATATGCATGCATATATTTTTTAAGGGGTTAAAGAAGCACATTAATCCTTGTTACTCCCAAGTTATCTGTGACCATATGTACATTATGACAGTTTTCATGTGATAAAAGAGACTTTCGGCTGGAAGAGACTCTTCTGTAAAACCATGAAGAGTAACATCAACAGGCAGCAGCTAAGTATATATTCAAAACAGAAGTTTAAAAAAACTAATCCAAAGTAAATTTCCACAGAACAAAATTAACTTGTGAAGCTCCCTGATACATGATACTAGAGGGCACTATATGAATCCAAGGGAAATAAAATAAGCTTGTGGAAAACAGACCCAGCATATCTATATTATTTCTATATTTCTAACTAAACAGCACAATATCAGAATTAAGGACAACCACTGGTGAAAGACCACCTGTATGTCCATCCATTTCACATGCTACTTCCCCACACTTGGGCAATCTCAAGACAACATGCAAATATGTGAGTCTCGGGAAGTGTTCTGTCACTTGGCCTCAAGTCTCTAAAAACACAGAATCTGTTAAAATTAATTCATTCAAGATTATTCTATTCCCATTTGCTGAGCAAAACCAAACATATGCATGGTATAAAACACAAAAGCACATACTGGGTCAAAAAGTAAGGAATAATTACAAGTTAATCTGTCCTGACTTTGCAGTTCTTGTTGTTAGTTAACGTTATTTCAAGTTGCTTCATTTGCAGTGTCTTGTTAGGACAGAGCACTCGGCTTCCACTGATGAAAAACTTCTACAGGTCAGTCTGAGCCCACTCAACACAGAACAAAGCAAAATAAAAATCAAGTCATGTTTCTGGTGCTGAAAGACAGTATTTTTTGGGATCAAAACATGTAGCATCACATGCCAACGCCCTTATTAAGTTTTTTTTTATCCATCACCTACAATCATACTTAACAGAATACTGTAATATGTATTTCTCTGGAAATCTTAATCTAGCACTGCCATCGCTATTTTTGTTGTTGTTTTTAAGCAAAAAAAAAAGTCACGTTTATTTTGTAGTAGCAATAGTTTCTTTTTTATTTTTAATATACTTTAGGAAACAATATACAAAGCTGAGCTTTGCCACCATTTTCAAACGGTGGGTTGCTCCAATTACACAAATTCAGCGTTTTGTGATGGTTAAGAACAGCAGTCAGCACCAGACTTAAACAGTTAGCTACAACACAAACATCCTTCAAAATGAAATGTCATAATATCAAGACAGGTAAACCAGGAGTTAACATATGACAACTGTTGGGGAGTTGTCTTAAATCGTTCTTGTTGAATTTTATATTTCTTTAAATATTTTATACACATTTTCCTGTTTACAAGTTTTAAACAAAACCTCCCTTGAGGAATTATTTAAGTACAAAAATGTTCAACAAGAACAGTTCTAATAAAGAGTCCCCAAACAGACCAAATTTTAATGTGTTGACCAAAGGAAATGAAAACCAGTGTTTCTTTGTTTTAACATGTTTATTACAACAGATACAATTCACATCTGACTAGCTTTTTTTTTTTCCTCTTTCCCCTCCCACAACCATGATAACATGTTCATTGGGCTATTTCCTTATATTTGAGCAAGTAATGTACTTTCAGCACACATGCCCAGCAGTACTATAAGTCCATTCTTACAGGGTGCAAATGGAAATACGTTTCAATAATTTATACAAACAAGTGGGTTATGCTCAATCACTGCAATTTTAAGCTACTGTACACAGGAATGAAAAGATTATAGAAAAAGTGCCATAGCAACAGTGCCTTAAGAAAAGAGAAAATTAGAAGCATTAAAAAACTGATAAAATCAGATTTAGGATTTCACGGGGAAATGGAACACAGAAAATGAAAAACATTTCTCTGTAAAACAGAAATGGAGAAGCACTGCTCTTGATTTGGTGCAAGTGTGGAAACAGTTGTTTCATGATATTTTGTACATTACCCAAATTGTTGCAGCCTTAGACACAGATCGCCTGGCGCTTGCATTGAATTTTAGGAAAAGCGAGATTTCTGAACGATAAATTAACTAAAAAAAAAAAAGAAAGAAAAAAAAAGAAAGCTAATTTTGCAGACAGGTTTACATGTAAAAGGCTAGGTATTTAGCCACCTCAGCATTAATTAGTTTTGGATGTCTAAGCTCTGATACACATGGCTTCCCATGGCTTCACTCTACAAAACATATTTACAACGTGAAGAATACATCTACAAGAAATCTACATTTCAAGGGTTTTACAAATCATTCTTGTATCTTTCCCCTGAATTTGACTCCCTCCTGTCCCCTTCCCCATGTCAACTTTTTTTTCTGCCCAGCTCAACGGTCCAAAGTCTACTCAAATGCAGCTCAAAAATGTTAAGACTGGGCAACAGTTTAATAGTTCCTGTACTCAAAACCATGTGCAATTGTTTACAACTTTTCACACCATGAAGGAATTCTGATTCTTTAGCTTTTCAAGTTCTTTAATTTGTTGCCTCAAAAATAGTATCCTGCAAGAGAAAAGAAATAAATGAGTATAAACATTTCCATTATGCGGGGATATTAAATAAGTATCTACACAAGTACTTCTATCATTTCGGTGAAGGATACCAAGCTCCTTAGCTCTGTTAGTAAATTTCAGGTATTTTTAACTCCAAATCTGTTCAATCACCTACAAACACCACATGCAGACGCAAAGAGATCTGCTGTGTTTGCGATTTTAGTTCAGACAATGAAGTTGCTATATATCATTGTGACTGATATACACTTAGGTTTAAGCCTGCTCTTCACTTGAATTTAACTCCCAGAAAAAGCGGAACACTGGAAATATGACGAGTAATTGAATATTCTGAAGAATATTATGCCTGTGTCATGCATTTTTCCAGACTGTACAACCATCCAAAGCGCTCATGATTTTCTTCTGGGTGCAATATTTCTTTCCTAGTATTTGGCTCTGTGGCTAGTTGTAGCCTCTAGTTATGGTAAACTCCAATCTCAAGATATTTGATCACTAAAAGACATCTACGGAAAAACACTTGGCAAAGAAATAAATTATATTGCTAACAATTCCCTGAATTAACATAAGCAATTATTGTTATTCATGAATATTTGGTTTACATAACTGTTTCCCAGAGTTTTTAACGAATGTTTGGAAACAACTTTTCATGATGCTGAGGTGTATTGCAAGCATGTGATTGAAATAAGAATATATTCAGGGAAAGCTGAAGTTTCATATAAAAACTCTGTAAGGTCCAAAGCAACCTTAACCGATGCAGAAAAAGCATACACTTCAGCAGACTTCTGTAGAACACTTTTCAAATGCACCTAGCTCAGTAAAAATCAATTTTCTACTGGTAAGCAGGTGAAAAATGATTACGATGAACACACTGAAAAAATACAATAAATTTAAAAGGCGTGGGCATATAAAACTTATAAGTAAATGAAAAGAACTTTTTCACATGCTGTCAGTCATGGTTAAAACAATCTACTTGCTTTGCCTAGAGGTAAAGTTCCCTCTTTGAACAAACTTAAACAGTTCTCTTCTGTGCAGAAGTATAGAAATTGTCATAATTCAAATGTATCTGCTTTGATAATCCCATCCTTTGCAAAAGCCTCCCACCACCACCTTGTTACTTATGCCATGTATTCCAACGTCTTTGGGATTGCAGCAAAAATAAAAGATACATGTTATCATAGATTCAAATTCATAATAATCATTATGCATTGACAGCTTAAGGATATACAGTGTACAAGAAACTAATTTGGTGAGCTGAACAATGACATTTGACACATTATTTCAGATCAAATGTGCACCCAAAGACAGAAATAAAACCTTAGGAAATGAAACCTGTAAGAAATCAAGCAGTTCATTAAATATACTACAGAAATTATAATTTATGTAACCAAGTTATGAAATAAAGTTTCAAAAAGAATGGATATTTTTGATTCTTTATTAGGCAAGATTTACAAATATATTATAGCTTACTTTTGACTACAGGATTGTTTAATCAAGTACCAAAAAGCAAGAGCTTCTAGCACGAAGCTAGCTATTTAAACAGTATGCAATGTGATTAAAGCAGCTTAAAATAGTAAATCCGAATCACTGTATTCGAAGTGTAGTGTGACTTAAGAGATGGGAGAACTTGATTCAAAAAGGAAACTGAGTATGAAAGGAGATTCAGGGTCGCGACTACTGCTGGACAGTTTCAGCATGCATTGTAAGACTAAACTTTTCAGTCTTGCATAACAGTCTTCAACAATGTGGTTGTGGATTCCTTAGCGATACCCGCTATTACTGACTTGAGAAGCAGAAGTCTACTTTGCTGTAATCAACATCTCACTAAAGAATCCCAAGGAGACATGCCCTGCTGGACCTTGTTCTCACCAACAAGGAGGGGCTTGTGGGGAATGTGAAGCTCAAGGGCAGTCCTGTGGAGAAGGACTTGGAGGTCCAGCAGTGTGCGCTCGCAGCCCAGAAAGTCAATCACATCCTGGGCTGCACCAGACGCAGTGCGGCCCACAGGTCAAGGGAGGGGATTCTCCTCCTCTACTCTGCTCTCATGAGACTCCCCCTAGAGTACTGCCTTCAGCTCTGGGGCCCCTCAACATAAAAAGAACACAGACCTGTTGTGCTGCAATGATCAGAGGGCTGGAGCACCTTCCCTGTGCGGACAGTCTGAGAGAGTTGGGGTTGTTCAGTCTGGAGAAAAAAAAGGCTCCAGCGAGACCTTCTAGTGGCCTTCTGCCACTTAAAAGGAGCCTACAGGGAAGATCTTTACCAGGGAGTGTAGTGAGAGTGTAGACTTAAATATTAGGAAGAAATTCTTTACTGTGAACATGGTGAGGGACTGGAACAGGTTGCCCAGAGAAGCTGTGGATGCCCCCTCTCTGGAAATGTTCAAGGCCAGGTCAGATGAGGCTTTGAGCAATCTGGTCTAGTGAAAGAAAGTGTCCCTGAGCATGGCACTGGGGGTTGGAGCCAGATGATCTTTAAGGTCTCTTTCAACCCAAACCATTCCATGACTCTATGAAGCTGCATATCTGGTTGTATTAGTTGAAGACTAAGAGGTATCTGTGTGGTAAACAAGTAGAATGTAAAAGGAAAGACAGCCTTCAATCCTAGCAAGTATTAGGATACTTGAAGTCATCAATAAAGCAAGCTCCTAGAAAGCAATGTCAGGATGGGAATTCTAACACCACTTTGAAAATAAACACAGAGCACACACTTACCTTTGCTCACGCAAAGTTGCTTGAATTTCACATACTCGAACTAAAGACCTTAAATTCTTTAATTCAGTACAAATTTCTGACATATGGACACTTCCCATGTTATGGGCTTCCTCACGTAATCTTGATGCCTGCAATGGTTACACATACAGGTTAGGATTTTGAATCACGCGTTGGCTGTAGCCAGAGCACCGGTGGATGTGTGTGTCTTCAAATAGCAAAGCACTTTAACTTCAAAATCAGAAGTACATTAAATTCACTACAAAAGCCCATTTAGAATCAGAAATTAACAACACAGGCTGCCAAGAGACTGTCTAACCTAGGCTGATGCTAATGCAGGGATGATTTATATTTCTTTGATCCTAACAAATGGTCAACCAACCGTCTTGAGAGACAGAACTCAGAGTAATTGGTTCAAGAAGTTAAAAAGTTTCTGTCCACTATTTCAATGGCAAACCTGAAACTTCCCATCTAAATTAAGCCTTAGTGACAAAAACAATTGAATATCACCTTCTTTATAGCTACTTTATACAGGGAAAAACAGCTTTGCAACCCCCTTCAGGTGCTTGCTTTCAGACAAATTCCATTCTTTTAATGCCTCCACTTGGTCAGGTGGAGACAAGCAGAAGTGTAAATTTAGAAGGCATAACCTCTTCCCAATCTGTGTATTTCTTGAAGTCTTGTCACTGAACTGGATATACGACTTCAGAGAATTCCTCAACAGTTAGTTACTCTGAAGTCTCGTGTTTCACATTGCAATAAGGAAAGCAGACTTCTTGCAAGTGGCACACTGAAAATCCCCAACTGTTTCAAACAGATCTTTTTCTGCACTATTACTGTTTAGCAGCATTATTCTCTGCTGTACTGAGTCTGGCTGGGATGGAATTAATTTTCTTCATAGCAGCCCACAAGGGGGTATGTTTTAGAATGATGTCCAAGACAGTGGTTGGTAACAAACCACTGTTTCTGCTATTTTTGAGCAGTGCTTACACATCATCATGGGTTTCTTGCTTTCTCTCTCTGACCCACCTTCTTCACTATGTGTTGCACCTACACTTTCATTTTCTTCTTTTCTGTCAAATACCTGACTTAAGTCCCTCAAGTGTTACTATTCAAAACTGGTCTATAAAAACCATTGTCAGGTGAAATTATCTGAATTAACAGACAGGACAATACAGCATTTGTACTGCAGTGGTGTGCAACAGATGCCAGTACAGCTTTGTGCAAACACTCGGCACAAAGGTGAAAGCATTCAACCGTATACATGACTGTCTGGCATTAGCTGTTTTTTTAAAATCTCTTTATTACTGAGAGTGGGGGAAAAATAACTTATGAACTGCAGAAATCAGGACTTTCTCCATTAATATGTATGTCAATTCAGTACACAGTGAAAATAAAACTACCAAAACCATGGGCCAAGGCCAGAGAGAAGTGGCTGTGCTGAACCAGTTCCTTAAACACACGTTCCACAGCAATGGCTCAGTCATTTGACTCAGTACACACCGGTAATGTCTTAAAATTGAATTAAAAAAAATACACTTAGAGGAAACAAAACAAGAACTCCAGAGTCCAAATAGGGTATCAGTCTAGACTGCACTTCCAAGAGTCATCTTGCAACTCACTACCCAAAAGCTTCCATTGTAAGTTTGAGTCAGCATGTAACCACTCTTCAAAGGAGCAAAGTAAACTGGGCTGGGTAAGATTAATATCCCACACAGACAGTGTCAGACAAGGCTGCCTGGGAAAGCACTTGAGCTAGACTCGACAACCAATACAGCTCCTTTGAGTAACGCATTCCAAGCAGCTGACATGTATCCAGTTTCTCTGTATTATCACATGCAGTTAAGTTATAAAATATGGATGGCAATTCTACTGGATTTCCCACTATGTAAAAATAGATCAAATTCAGACCAAGCCCTCTGCATTCTCTTTAAAACTGGACATAACAAACAAGGCAGAGCTATGCACAGTGAAAAAGGAACTAACAACTCAGTGACTCAAACTATGGAGTAGTCTCAAATAGTTTGGTAACTCTTGTCAATTCATAACATTTTCCATATAATAAAAATATTATTATAAAAATTTGTGAAACTTTTGCTTTTTGTAAATCTTAACACAACTTTGGCAGTGAGAAAATAGTTATGAGAATAGTTATTAATTTGAGAAAATCTCAAAAGTACTGGTACGTTAAGCAAGACTGAAAATAATCAACTGCTAAATGGCAATCACATGTAAAACCTGCAGGTTTGCTCTAATTTCTCTCTCCCCTCTTCTTTTCTGGCTAAGGCCAAGCATCATTTGTTTTCTTGGTTTTTTTTAAAATACTTTTAATTCCTAAAAAAGCAACCTGTGTAGGAAAACAGATTTTAAGCTACACATCTTGCACTCTCACAAGGAACTAAACACAAGTGCACTCACCTGCTTTTCTGCATGGTCTGCAGGCCAGCCTTGAACATGCTTTATAAGATTTTCATTGAAGTGTGCTGCTAGCGTAGGTGTTAATGAGCAAGTGGGTCGTACAGATGTATTTTGCGGTGCAGGTGTTGAATTCGATGCACTAGTGCTAGAGGTATGATTTGGACCTGGTGATGGGCTTCTTTGACTACTAGAAGAATAAAAAAAAAAGTGAGCATTAAAAAACATATGTAAACCTACAGAGAAACAAATGCCTAAAATTAATTTCTTCCAGCCACGGAAATAAATAAAGCATTTAAACCACAATTAAGTACTTCTCGTAGACCAAACCTGTACCACTTTTCCACAGACCTCCTACTTGTATGTGAACTACTTCTGTGCTACAATATAACAGGTTTTTTCAGTTGGTTTTTTTTTACTTTGATAGTTGTTCAAGAGATGTAAGCTGTGCCTACATTTTCATGCTGGAGAGGGAACATACACACGTACGTCCTTTTTTCAAACAGCTGCAAACCTAAAATTTTCAATAATGCTGTATCAGATGGAGTCAAGCATATTTATTCAAAAGAGTATCAGCAAGTGTTACAATAATTATCTGGAACAAAGCCTGAGGTCCTGATCCAAAAGCACGGCACATAGGTTTTGAGGAGCATGACCATTTACTAACTCCAAAACAGAAACACCTGGGTGACTTTGTGATACTGTGCATACTCAAAAGCATTCAAGAAAACAGAAGTAGCACAGAAGCAGCATGTTTGTAGCTACCAATTTGACTGCTTTACTGCAACACAATCCAAGCTGCTGTATTTCTGGCTGGCGTGTTAACCTGTTGCTGGAGAACAGATGCACGGAGACATATTCAACTGGTAAGTGTACCGGAACATGAATCAAAACCTCTGCACCTTGGACAAAGTCTCTGTCATCTTTCAGATCTCCAGATGCAAGCAAACACAACATTCACATTAACTGAACACTACACCTATACACAGCTTTTCCAATTCTATTCTGCCATTACAATTCTTCGTCAAAAACTTTCCTAATTTTTACTAAAAAACTCTCATGCTGATCTTGGCATAGCAGTCTCTTGTCATCCACAGTGCTCAGGATTGTGTTATCTACATAATACTCTAGCCATGGCTTTAAGCAATGTTGTTGGTTTTGGTGGGTGGGTTTGGGTTGTTTTGTGGTTTGGTTTTTTTAAAAAAAATAATTCCTCTAATAATTACCCTCTCACTCCACTATACAAGACATTTTTCCACTCAACCATATGATGCTCCTCATGTAAGGGAGAGCCGTTCTTAAGAATCTCATTTCTTTATAGAAGCCTATTCCTGCTCCAGTGACTAAAAGAAGAGGGTGTAGCTTTGGGATATCTTTGGTAAACTGATACGACTGACTAATCCACAAGAACTCTTGTATTCCCAATTTGCAAATACTCATTCTCCACCTTACAATTGGGTAGTAAGCTCTCTAGGTAAAGTAGGTTTCTTTCATTTCTATCAATTCTTTCAATAAAGCTATAGTATACAACCTGAACACCTAATGTTAAGCCCAACAAGCTACAGAAGTTCCCCCAAAATAAGAAAAAATCACTGATATTAAATTTACTTTCCATGTGTCCGGAAGCCAGGTATCAAGGCCAGCATGAACATATCATATTGCATGAACATTATCATATTGCATGGATCCAACCACATGTGACACAACTGCCAGAGCTGTGGCTACACAGTTCTGATATGCGCAAGATCTCATCGCTGCTCTTCAACTTCCGTATTATCAGAAACAGACAACTCCACTGTGTCTTTCACCAGCATCAGACCTGCTACTTGGTATATCAACATTATCAAACAGAAGATTGGAACGTGGAGTTTATTTCCTCCTTGCAAGCACTGTTGGTCCAGGTGATCTGATCTTCTAGAAAACCAGAACTTGCACTGGGAGGGGTATATAACCCAGGGTGAGGAAACTTAGAGGTTGACGTTTCAGCACTTCCCCTTTTCTACTCCCTCATCCTTTGGAAAAACAAGGCCTCTACACTCTTACTTCCCCTTCCAGCATTTGCTCAGTCACTCCCATCCCTGCCACACTCACAAAGAGAAGCTCTGTTCTTCTATTTTGCTAAGAGGAGGTGGGAGCAGTGCTAGTAATCCATGCAAACATGGATAAAGATAGGTCAGGATGAAACCAGTCTGCTCTGTCCTCTCCACTCTTGTCAAGGTAAGACAAAGGAAGC
>NW_009715741.1:0-52810 GCF_000703405.1 Apaloderma vittatum | reverse complement strand
CAGCAGGACAGAAGAACATCACTAGCACCATAACAGTGATGGCACCTGACAGTTACGATGTTCTTTGGCACTACATATGCTGAGAAACAGTAGTAGCAATTGTGTAAGTAGCTAGCCATCACTTGTAAGATTATGTTTACAATCACTCTCCCACTGTCAGCAGCTTTTCAACACAGGCCATAATCTCAGTCTATTTCTTAAAATTTTCTTACTACTTGCCTGCAGGTGATACACAGTAATATGAACAAAAAACAAATTTGACAGGAATCTTAATTCATCACCTAACCTAACCCCTTGAGGGCTGAAAACACGCTAGTATAATACAACTACCTTTGAAGTCCAATGGCCAGCCATTTATCCTAATCATTCACACTTGCAAAAAATTTCAGCAGGTTTGCAAACAAGCAGCCAACAAATTAGATACAGCACTCTGCTCTGCAGCATCAAAGACTAACCTTATTTCTATGAGTACCACCAAACTTGTTTAAAAACTTAGAAAATAAAATTAAAAAAAAAAAAAAGCAAAAAATTTTGGCAGGCAGCTTTGTTAGAGTTGTATAAATAAATTTCCCTTGATTTCAGGCAGAAGTTGCAAAAGGGAATATATGATGTAACAGGGGGAAAAGAAGAGAATATTCTTTGGGTTTGTGCTCTGCATTCCCTTCAGCGATTGGCTCAACTCCTCCAAAACCACCTAAAAGTGTAAACGCTTACTATAGAAATGTTCAGTTGATTAGGAAAAAACGCATTTAGATTTTGAAGCTGTAGCTGAAACTAGGCAAGAATATGAAGGACAGCAGGGACTCTACATCAGGGGCAAATGAAAGGTTAAGGAACAGGTAGGTTGCCCCTTTACAAGGCAAGGGAGCCATGAGACAAAGGACATGAAAAAGGCCAGGACAGCAGGTAACTATTTTTGCCTGGGTTTTTATGGCTATGGTCTGCCTTGACGCCTCCCCCGTGCCCAAACACATCGGCAGAGTCACTGCGAGCGAAGTATTACCTACAGCAGAGGAAGAAGCCAGGACGCAGTTAAACGAACTGGACACATACCAGATGGTATGAACCAAAGAGTCATAAGGAAGCTGGTCAAACTCAGATGCTGCATCATCTGGAAGCAGCATGGTGAGCAGGCAAGTCTCCTGATGACAGGAGAGGGAGGGAAATCAAATCAATAAACAAATAAGTAAATAAAAACCAAATATTAAAGACATCTTCAAGAAGGACAAGGATGGCAGCCTGGGGAACTACAGGCAAGTTGACCTTAGTGTCTGTGGAAGTTAAGGAGCAAGTCTTCTTGGAAAGGGCTCCAGCTATACAAAAGACTAAAACACACAAAAGAAGAGCCAGCATACATTTACCAAGGGAAAAGTACGCCTGACCAACGTCACTGAATTCTGATGAAGACGACTGGCTCAGAGGTTAAGGGGAAATCACGATGTCGTTCACCCTGACTTCAGGAAGGCCCATGTAATTATCTTGCACGCTATTCTAGCCCAACTGTTCATTTACATATTTCTCATGTAAGGTGGGTGGAAAACCGAATGAACTGCTGGGCTCAAAGGCTGCAGGCAGCAGTACGAAGATCAAAAGCCTGTGACTAGTGTTATGCTTCACTGATTAATACTGGAGCCAACATATACTTAATGTTTTCATTAAAAATCTAGATGGTGGCACACAGCGCACCTTCAGGAAGTTTGCAGATGTGACCTACTTGGGAAGAAGCAGTCAATCGAACAGGTAGGTTGTTACTCAGAAGGACCTGGATGGACAGACAGGAACCAAGTTCAAAAAATGCAAATACAAAGTCCTGCACCTGGGGTGTGATAATGTCCTGGAACAATCCTGGAACAACTTCACAGAACGCAGGCACAGGCTTGGTGGGTAGAAAGCACCTTTGCATAGAAGGACCTGAAGATCTCGGGGTGGGGAAAAAGTTGGCTGCAAGGCAACAACGTATCCCTGTGGCAAAGTGTGTGCTGGACTATATTAGCAAGACGTAGTTGAACAAAACAATTCTTCCCCTCTCTTCACAGCTTATGAGATCCACGGTACCTGCAGCACTGTGCAGCTATCAGACCAAAACCAGACAAGAATTAAACTGCCACACCAAAGGGATCCAGCAGAGGACCACACTAAGTGGCTGAAGCCCATACTGGATTGGGAGGAGCTAAAAGTTTATTCAATCTGGAAAAGAGAAAGCTGAGGGAAGAGGACCGAAGAATCTTCTTACTGTTTTTAAATGCCTATGGGGAGAGCAGGCAGGCTCTTTTCAGAAATGCACAGTGACAGGACAAGAGGCAGAGCCACAAGTTGCACAAGGGGAATTCTAGTTAGACATAAGGTAAAAACATTTCACCATTAAGGATAGTCAAACATTAGAAGAAGGTGCCCAGAGATATTAAAAAAACACCTAAATAATGCCCTTATCAATTAAAACTTGCCAGTCCTACTCTGAGTTGGGATTTGGACTACATCACAACTAGAAGTCCCTTCCAACCTGAATTATTTTACCTATTCAAGTATTCATACATTATCAGCAAACTGATGGTGCAGAGAAAGGCTATATTTATTAACTAAGCAGAATTGAGGCATTGCCTTCAATGCTTACTTACACCCTAGTTCTAACAGATTCAATTGCCCTATGACTTGCCTCCTCTCCATTTATCAACCTGGCTCCTCTGACCCCTAATTTATCAGTAAGAATCACTCTAACACATCAGAAACATTTCAGGAAAATAAATAAAATCTGCGGGTTTATCAAAAATAAAGTTGTATCATAAGCATGAACAAAACATACTGCCACAAAATATCCCAGCGCTGCTGTTACCAGTAGGGGGAGATCCATATGCAGCAACGACAGACCGTTCCAAACTACTGCTGTAGTTTTTAATGCTTCAATAAAGCCAAACACCTGCCTTAGCTGCTGGATGACTTCACGACTGACCATGCCACAGGTAACAGAATGCTTCCAGAGAGGCTAAACTATCCGTACAAGAGTATGAGAACAGGATGGTTCTGCAACACACTGCTACAAACTATAAAAAACAGGAGGAAACAGCTTCCCGCCTCCAACAGCTTTGCATTTTCTAAGGCAAAGAAAAAATATTCCCAGTCCTTTCTCAAAAGAGAGAGAAACTAGCAAACTGATGAAACCATTAATTATGGACACACTCATTTAGTTCCATTTTTAAAGCAGTTATATTCTTTGGAATAACTTCTTACAAAAAAACTCACTGTATGCCTATGACATATTAATTTCCTAATTTACGTAACTGAAATGCTCACAACCTTAATGTTATTGATAGCTATTCACTTATGTCTTAAATGGTGCTTCCTCCCAAATAAGCTAAAAATATTTTCAGCTCCATTCACTTAAAACTTTTAATAATTGTAAAAGCAAAGGAAATGTAGTTGTGAATAACTTCTGCACTACGAATCTGTATTTAAGCTGTGGAAAAATACAACCTTAATTCACAGAGCCTCTTTTTGGACTACCTGTCCACAGCTAAGGTTGCGCGGTTGTTCATTCCTATGAAAAAAGTAGAAGTTAACCCCAACAGCAGTCCCCAAGCCAAGTGATTGCGTTCACCTATAAATGAGTAATCTGTTTTATATCAATTTAGAAATACTGCCCAGACACAGGAAATCTTTGGCAGATGAGTAAATCACATTTCAGCTGGTCCATTTTCATTCAACTCCACTGCACTAAACAGAAAATACCAGTCATGCAGGTTTTCTAAATCACTTGTTCCTTAATCTCCCATTTTTCGCAAATGAGACTTCCAAACCAAACAGAAATGCATGAACTCATGATGCACAATACAGCACAGTGACAAGTATGCAACAATTTGAGATACAGGATACTAAACAATACTACATACTGCCACAGTATCTTCAGTACTAGCCTGTGCACCCTGCTCTGTTCATGTATTGCTTCCTGTACCACCTCCTCCTCAAACACAGGACAGTACAACCGGCATGCCTGTTCTGCTCCAGCTGTAGAGTTGCTAGGACAAACTTTGCATCCCTTCTCCAGCAAAATACTGATGCCAAGCAGAGCAAAGTTTGGCAGGAATTTGCAGCGATGATACACTTTTTAAAAAGTCAACTTGCAGTCTCCTCCTGCCACAGTTCTTGACCACGACTCTATCACAAAAGGAACCAATGTGACAAAGGGCACTGCATCACGTGCAATGCAAAGCCCTTCTTCCCAGCAGAAAAATTTAAGACAAGATACAGATTCTAAAACCACCTTGTAAACCAACAGCTAAATGTTCACATCATGCAATACCTAAATAGGCTGCAATGTTGACAAAAATGTCTGGCCAAGGAAAAGTATTTGTGAAACTAACTTCATTTCTTAATGTTTTCCATTAAATCAGCAAAATCACGTGACAGTTCTTCCTAAAATCGTATTACACTGCAGCAAGACACTACAGGCATCTAGCACTAAGCAAATCACGTAAAGTTAAAGGATTTAATCCTTTATAACTGCAAAAAAAAGATTCAAAAACCTCCAAACTCTGAAATCACAACACAAGGAACAACTTGTCAAATTGACTCCGGAGTGACAGGGTAGAAATAAGAATGCTATTTTGCTTCTGTGAATGGAACTCTAGTGGTGGTCCTAAAATAGAGAATCTATGTCACAATAGCTCTGCAATGAAATTATTTAGCTCCGTCCTCCCAATAGCAGCACAATTAAATCATATGTTCGATACACGGGCCAGAAGAATTCAAAAAGTGCAACATAGACAACACACATTGGATCCAGAGCAAAACCAGGACAACACAGAGGAGTACTTCAATATACCTTGAGCGCTGAAGACTTCGCGGAGAGGCAGGTTCATGACCTGTCTGCTTCTCAGCAATTACCGGCTGCTGAGGTGCTGCCTGTGAAACTGGTCCTTGTTTAACACCTGGAGTAGCAACCTGCAAAATGAAAAGCCTCATTAGAATTCCTCCACAGTAAGTATCAAGTGAAAGAACCACAGGAAAACACAGAAATTACAAGTTACAATATCAGTGGGGGTTCTGATACAAGGTCTTTTGTTGACAGCATTTTTATTCTCTTCACAAGGTGTTTGTTTTTTTAAAAAAATCATTTCTTGTTCCACATCTCTCATAGCTTTTTTTTATTATTATTAAAACAGAGCACTTCAAAGACATAAAAAAGCAAATTTAGATCCATCTGACTTGTCATAATATTGCAAGTTTATTACGTAAAATAGTTCAAATTAATTTCATTTTTGACCATATCTTCCATGTGAGCAACAGGCTCATTTTCCGTCTCAGAAGAATTGCTCATTATCCAAATAAAACTTTCACTTAAAAAGGTAAAAGTTTTCCTATTTGAGAATACATTAAACAAGTGTCAAGAGCAGAATTAGGTCATAATCATGTTATCTCTATTAGAAATGAAAAAAAAAAATCTAAGGCATGCTTGTCAATCTGCTACTCCCCCTTTTTTAACTGTTTCAAAGTCAGTTCTAAACCAACGACTGACTAAAAAAAGAGTCACAGTAGCTTTCCGCTTTTCCTTTGTAGTACACATTCACATTTAGGATACTAAGACACCAGCAGTGATATATGGTCTTTTTAAAGTGAATTCCTGAACTGCAACAGGATGAAAAAGTTGGGAATATACTAGTGTCCAAGTTACAGTAATGGAGTAGATACTTTTTTTTCTCCCATATTTTGCATAACTCTGTCCTTTTAAAGTACGCACAAGAGAGGAAGCAGTTCCCAAATTTATTCCCCAGTCTCACAAATCAAGCTAACAATTTTAAGAAAGAGAGAAGGAAGAAAACTGGGTTCCAGGGAATCATAAAGAAAAAAAAGTATAAATCAGGCAGCCTGTCTGGCATTTGCTGACATCAAGCTGGTGTAGATTACTAACTAGCGGTCATCTGAACCTCCAGAAATTCTCTCAGTTTCAGAAACAGACTCCTGTGAAACAAACCACAGAGAGCAAGTCAGACAGTATCTACCAAAGTAAACTCAAGATAAAACTTCATTTATTTAAATAAACAGGAAATTTTAATGTAGTCTCAAACCTACTTATATATTTAAGAGGAAATGTCACCTTTTAAAATTATCAAAAGCAAAAACAATTTAAATAGCACATGAAAAGATCATGGTTCTGAAAAGATAAAGCAAAGACGCTGTATGGTCATTCAGTGTGCTGAAAATCACAGAATTGTAACTGTTGAGGGGAACAAAATAGTAGCAGTTTGAAAACTAATTTATGAAAAAAGACTGCCTGAGTAACTTTATGAATTGTACAACATGAAGAATTGTGGTATTAATGCCTGAATCTTGCTCAACCTATGAGCAGACATAACTTAGTGAGGCTGTTGAAAAACAGAAGGAACAATTTCAAAAGGGGAATCCATCAAAGATAACAAAATCACCTCACAGAGCCAAACAGGGAAACTTAACCAGCTCCTTGGCTGGTAGAAGTAAAAACAGAAGTAGACTGTAAAGAAAAATGGGATTTGCAAGATAAATGAGCAACAAAAACTCTTAAAATATTCCCTGTTTTCCAAGTGTTTCACAGACTGTAACTAAGTGTAACAGAAAAATAATAAGGGCTAAACAAAAAAACCAAAAAACCTCCATAAGCAACATTCTCACTGAGCTTGCCAGGTTTGTGTAACACGCTTTACACATCTATTTTGCATAAATTCAGAGCAGGTTCTAACTTTACAACACAGGCAAAGCTAAACGGCAAAACGTGCTGCCTAGCATCCCAGAGTCCACGATAGCGGAGCTGCTGCGTGCACAGAGCACACCTCCAGGCACGCACACGGGTCTGCGTTTGAAAGCAGTCCAGCCGCGTTCATGCAGTCCTAAGCGACAGGTTCTGCCACGAGAAAGGCACCACATTCGCCGTTCCCCGAGCCAGGCCAAGGATCCGTGCAACTGGCACTGGGCTCTACTTGTATGGTGCCAGTTCTGCCTTGTCTGCATAGAAGCAGCCTAAACGAAGGAGCTTGTGCTCGGAAACAAAGCGTGTCCTGGCACAGCAGCACAGCTTGATTATGCATAATTTACCTCGAACTCTTAGAACTGAGTAACTTAACCTGACTGACATACTCTAAGGAGCACTAAACCAGACAGGCTTACACTGGAGCTATCGCCTTCTAAGTTCTCATCTCAATCCCATCTTACGGAATTAATTACATGAATACAGGAACTATCACAAAAATTCTTTCCATACTGAAATGGAAAAGTATCTGCTACTGAACCAGAATTTATTCTGGGTCTAACACACAAACACTTCACATTAATATTTCAGCAGCTCTGTTGTTAGCAGCAGATTTAAGGAACATAAAACCCAAGAAAAGATCCTGCTGTAAAGCATTACTACTAATTCTGTTCAAATCAGCTAAAACTGATCTGTGAAGCTACTCAAGGTACCTCAAAAATAGAAAGCTTTTATGGTTATGATATTCCCAGTGCAGTAAGAGTTACAAGTTCCTCACAGAGGGATAAGAGTAAAAACTTGCCAGTGTATATAATGATGCACAACAGTCTACCAGGATTAATAGCATTCTGAAGCAAAGACTTCACAGTTTAGAATGAGTAACTCAGAAATTTACTTAACACTTGGGTTACAACCACATTACATGTGTTTCAAAAGTAAAGCAGATGTGCAATCTTACCTCACTGCAGGGTAAACATAAGGAAATATGGATTCAAATATAGTAACTTCAAAATGTGTCACAGTATGCTCATCAAAATATAAACGTCACCACTTTCAGAAGAACATGTATACACGTATCAATAAAATGTACAGCACCCTACTTTGAAAATACCATTAGTGACATCCTGCGTGCTAAGCCACGAACTACATGCAATCACAGGGCTCTGCCTGTAAGTGGAGGTTCCCCTATCAAAGCATAAAATACCTGACAGTTTTTTGAGGAGAGTCAGCCCTGCTGTAATTAAGACTTACACTAAATTCAGATCAACACTTCTCAAATCTCCATTTAGCCTTGAGGTTTTTTGCTTCTACTAGAAACCTGATGGAAGGCTTGTGCATCCAAAACTAGATTTAATTATTCAATTCAATAGTCTACCAAGACAGACTGGCCATACTTACACTTGGCTTGCTTTAACATTCTCTTAAGGCATACTTTACTACCACACGATCTACTTCACAGGTATAATGCTGGCCTTTATGCTGGGAGAAAGGCAGTGGGTTCAAGTTTGTCTGCACAGTTCTAAGACATCTGTAGCATGATGATAAATACTAAAGAAACTAAATTCATAAAACAAGGATAAATGTCTTGGGGGAGAAGAGATTTTTTGTCTTTCCTTCTAGTTCTATTTCAGAACACACTGTAGATAAAGAAAATTCCAAAGGATAAAGCTTTTGCCATGTTTATAATGTAGCTGATCATCAGAACTGTATATATATAAGTAGATCCTTATCTCTTGCTTGAGAGACCGGAACAGATCAACTTCCAGTTACTGATAGTAAACAACGTAAGAAGATTCTTTCTCATATCCCAGAATTTGAAAGTGCCAGGCTTCTTCCTTCTTTGTTTTAAGTCTATTTAATAATTTCATCACTTGTCACCTAGCCATGGGATGTGACCACCAGATTCAGGATGCACTCCAAGAGCAGAAACAAAGACAACAAGCGTGATTAGTACATACATGAGGCTTTCATAATTCATTGTACCATTGTCAATCACAACAAACTCAGAGAACCACTTAGTTTTCTTTGCACCCATGAAAAAATTGAAATGTAAGACAACAAGACATTTAGAATAGAATGAATTCTGCAAACTGTCCTCCCAAAGTTTTCCTTAAAGGTCTTCAAGACATAAAAGTTTTTTTTCCGAGCAAAACATTGAAAGGAAGATGCCTTAGCTAAGCAGAGGTGTGGAGAGCAGGGATTGGGGGGGGGGGGGGTGGGGGAAAAGAAAAAAAAGGGGGAGCAGGGGTGGGGGGGGGGGGTGTGGAGGAAAAGAAAAATAAAAATCAAACAAGACTGGTCTCACCCTGAAGTCTACAGTCACGCTTCTTACACTGCTAAGATACTACATGCACTGGGCAACGTACTGCTAGATTGGGTTAAAATCTGAGGGTCTCAATCTTGAAAGGAAGATCCACACAATGAAGAGACAGGACAAGTTCCCGTTGCACGAAAATGGCAAACATCTAGGAAAGGTCCAAATTCACCTCAGTGCACTTCCATTTTTCACAGCCAGAATACCACTGTAAATTGCTAAATTCTTGTTTTGTTTTTTAAAACTTACCTAAAAGGCACAAGAGTGCTATGCCCAGCAGCTCCACCTATCACTACAAAACTATTTTGAACGTAAAAGGTGACTTTCCACCAGAGGGTGCAAATCAACAGCTCTGCCTTCAGTCCTCTTTAATAACAAAATCCTCCTTCCTAACAGGTCCTTTAACTCGGAACCTCTTACTACCCTTGTTCTGTAATATGAAACACAGGTCTTTAAATAAGAAAAAGGAAAAGCCCTTAAGGGGAAGTTCACCTTGAGTGCCTCTAATTACATGTACTTTCCCCACGTATACACAGCAAAACAGAGAGTCCTTCATCTGCTGGACTCAGCTTACATCCTATTTATTCTTCAACATCACCACTTGTAGGAAACAGAATATTGAGCTCAGCTTCCACAAAAACATTTTTCCTCTGAAGAGTGACCCACTAGAGGGATCTCACACACATACAAAAAGTAAAAAAAGACAACTCTGTATTTTCTATTTAATGCTTAGAAGAACTTCAGCAGCCTGTTAGTTTCAGTTAATGTTTCCTAGTCATGGATCCAATTAAGGAATTCTGAATCGATGTGGGTAAGGTGGCAGAAAGGGAAAGGGAAGTAACAATAGTGACCCTGTAAATACCTAAAACACTGCTAATCAAATTTGAAACTGCATTAGGTAAACTTCTCCAAGAACTTCTCTCTCATTCTAAAAATCCTTCACTGGCTAAAGTCTAAATAACTGTATCAGCTCTTGCCTTTGGAGTAAGTTTTTGTTTCCATTTAAATATGTTAAAATACAGATCTCTTGATAATATCTACAAAGAGCATCTGAAGCAAGCACATTATTTTTTCAGGAACAGAAATGTGTACTACAATTCCATGCTAGAGTTGTACTGCAAAACTACAGTCGAATAGTTGCTTCTAGTTGTTTCTCTTTCTACTGGGAAAGACAACATGCATATTTTATTATCATATATATGTAACTGCTAGCACATGGATGTATAGCAGCAATACTTAGTATTATCTACTAATGGTTTCTCACTACAATATGGCATAAATCAAAAGGAACTTACCTTCTGCTGCGATGATACTGGTGGCGTAGTCATCAAAGGTTTAAGCGGAACAGTGTTAGTCTGAGGCGTGCTTATTCTTGGAGATACATATGATCTTGGCGATGAGGCATCAGATGTTAAAGACATTGGAGACTGATTAGATGGCTGAGCTGTAAAGCAAAAAAAAAAGAGAAAGATTGTTTTTAATAAAGCCATATATTATTTTAAGTGTAAAGTAGACTTTCCTTTGGTATCTTAGAGTATGCTGTATTAGATAATATACAAACACACCTTGAGACACCTGCAGGGGTGAAAAATTGGAACAATCAACTATTCAACAACAATCCTACCTAAAAAATTGTATTTTACCCAAACCTTTCACTTCTAAAACTTGAGAGGAGGGGGAAAAAAAGCTATTATGCAATGCTTTCTACACATGGAGACTAAATTATTTTCACTTGCAACTCCTATTTTAGAGTGCTCAACTTGATTTAACCAAAAGAATGCATGAACAGCTTATTTAGAAACGTATTCACCCATTCCAGGCATCTACCAACAGTCCCTTGTCCACATTTTAATTACTGGTTAAAAATTAGCATTAGCATAAAACACTGTTTACCTCCCCAAGAGCCACAGTTGCACAGTATTACAAGAAGGGTGCTCAACCAAGGAACAGTTGTGGTTTATATTGAGTATTAAATAACATCTGATCAAGGTTCAGAACAAATTGAGAGGTTTTGCATTACTCAGAGTAAGTTAAGATATAAAGAAAATCCCAACTGGTGAGACAGAGAAGCACAGTTACGTAGTTGCAAGTTAGCTTCCTGATCCTCAAGTAACAATTCCTTCTCCTATCTCTGCGAAAAGAAGTCATCTGACATCCTCCACACCAGATGGCCAAAGATATGACAAAAGACAGCTTCTGAAAGTTTCCACTGTATCAACCTTTATAAAACGTAGTGTAACAATTTTACAAAAATGAAAAGAAGACTTTGAATACCTTGCGTAGACAGTTGTGCAGCTTGAGAAATTAGGGAAGTGATATTGAAAGCAGATGGTCCAGCAGTAAGAATTTTATGGAGTATAGACTGCAGAGAGGCTTGTGTCACAGCTGCTGTCAGAACTAAAAACAAACATTCTATTTTACTGACAATTCTAGAACATCACTTTAAAGTGTTCAAACCGGCAAAATAAATTTAAGCCACGTTTTCTTTTCTGATTTTGTTCCTGTATCCACAATAGGCCAAAAAGCCATCCAAGCTATTTTTGGATTACTTGAATTCAATTCATGAATGCCTGGCATGTCTAACCAAGTCTCCTCTCCTGTCTCCGGCTCCTCCACTAAAAAAATTCATAATTTTAAAACTGCACTATCCAGGAAGAACATCTTACAGCTTCTGAACTATTTTTTCAAAAAGGTCTACAGGGTCTGTGGGATACTTCCTGAACATACACTACTCATGTACAAGTCCAAAAAAATTGACTCATCAGCACAAACACAGAATAACTGCATCATACGCACAGTGAGGACAGTCCTGCTGTGCAAGGTGAAGTCACTGCCCACACAGACCTGCAAGCCTGGCCCTGATGCCATGAGAACAACACTAAACATTCTTGTTCCAAGAAAGGTCCAGCTGCTGCTCAGATATGGCAAGAGAAAATGACCAGGAACTTAAATTGACAGCCTTCTAATAAAATAGAACTGGAGCCTTGATTGAACCTTTCATTTATTTAAGACAAACAATGATGATACTCCTACTCTTAGTGCAACGAAAAAATAACCTACTCACTTACTAGTATGGAATAAAGCCATAATATTTGCTGATTCAAAGGAAGTCAATTGACAGCTTTTCCTTATAAATAACTGTAATGTACATAAAAATTTAATGTTTTGACTTTCATAGTTTACACTTTAAAAAAGTTAAAGATAATTAACTCTGGGCACTACATGTACACGTTTTGCTTCCTATTTTAATCTGTGATCAGTGCACAAGAACTTTACAGAAGCAAACAAAAAATCCCACCCCATTTTTTTATCAGTCACCTGCCACATGCAAGCATCCCATTACATAACATGCATCAAAATGCATCAACTCTAGCTGTTTTTGCAGTGAAAGGCACTACAGCTAGTTTGAAATGTTCTCCTAATAAACTAGGTCAATGTGACAAAAATCTAAGGGATTTTTTTGTGCTATTACAGGCACCAAATTTAACTTGCCAGCAAAAATACTGATATACTATCTTTATTCAGAGAGGCTAATGTTCTGTTAAATAAAAAAAAGTTGATAGGCAAGAAGATTTGAGAATCCCTAGAAGTTTCAGTATTTGCAAACACGTATTATTAGAAAAGCATCATAAAATACAGACAACAAAGAACACTGCATCAAACAAAAGAACAAAAAGCTCTAACTAAATTTTGTGCAAGAGATGAATGCTGATGCAGCAGTTAAGTCACCAGTGTCAATTAGACTGTCCACATAATCAGCATTTATTACCTTAACAACCTTAAATGTTACTTGGCTAATTTAACAGGAGATTTAACAGGAAAAACAAAACCAATCCCCACTTCATTTAGAGTTTCATTTATTCACTTTTCACCTAAAGGCAGGCATGTATTTACTACTAACCTGTGTAAATAATAGATTACATCAACTTTAAAGAATCCTTACCTTCATTGATTTTGGATATATCGACGCTAGAATTATTAAGCTGCAAGGTGGCTTGCAGAGCAGGCAGCAGCTGTCGAAGGAGATTTGGGTCCTGAAGTAACGGAGGAATTGGTGATTGTGGGACAGGTGAGACAGGGACTGTAGGAGCAGACGAAGCAGGCGCAGAAGTTGGATTCAGTCCAGAAGCAGAAGATGTAGAAGGAGTTGTGCAAGAATGGGATACAGACTTGTCCACGGATGCAGACTCTGAACAGGAGACAGACAGTAATTTTCATTTTCCCAAATATAACCTGACAATTTTTCACTAGTACAATATTCACATTAAATCCATAAGGTCAAATCATTGTAAAAAAAAAAAAAAAGAAACCAAAACACCCTACTACATGGATATAATAAAAACTGAAGGTATTTTATATCTAGTATAATTTATGTTATTGAACCTAATATTCATTAGGAACACACATAAAATTTTCCACTTCAAGATGATGTACTGAAAGTTGCCACTATTACAAATAGGATTTCCCTCCCTTCCCCTCCAGCCCAATTTTTAGGACAAGCGTGGACCGGAAATTCCTTATTGATTTTTTCCTTTGTTGTGCATATGCTCATATTCTATGACTTCTAATTCTAATCGTGATTCAAATCTTTCTTTGGAAAATGTACTATAAACAAACCCCTTACATTCCATGGACTCTACAGGCTAATATGTCAAATTTGAGGGAAGGGTATATAGGCCATGCTTCATTTGCTCAGACACCAGACTACAAGAAGCTACAAAAAAAAGACCAAGTCTCTCATACACAATCCAGCTACATTGC
The DNA here is from genome assembly GCF_000703405.1 of Apaloderma vittatum. Classification (NCBI taxonomy): domain Eukaryota; kingdom Metazoa; phylum Chordata; class Aves; order Trogoniformes; family Trogonidae; genus Apaloderma; species Apaloderma vittatum. The sequence goes on along the minus strand of NW_009715741.1, from coordinate 39,023 downwards.
TCAGGATTTGCAGATGGGATAAGCTGTACTAGAAACACAAAACCAAGATGTGGTAACATCCCCACAGCAGAGTGGAAAAACATCTAAAAATCTATCTGCCCGTAATTAATTTCAAACTTGTCAGCTGCCCTGAAGCATCAATACTTACATATTTTATTTCGTTAAACTCATTTTAGCAAATATTTAAACTTACTGTCCACAGAAATGCTTAGTACTTGAATTCAACGATACTGTACGGTGATTTGTTCTAATTAATATGAATTATTTAGGTTAATTTTAAATTTGACTTCCAGTTAACATCAAAGTTTCTCCTCCATTCCAGTACTCTGAGAAATTCCTTCACTGAGAATTTCCACTTACTACAGGAACACCATTAATCCCTTCAAATATCCTTCCTTTAAGGAGCCTGGAGCACTGTATTTTGATTTTAGCTTCCTCTTCTCTCACCCTCATTAAGCCTATCAGAGACCTCCACCCCCAAATTCAGTCAAGACTAACGCCTCTAGAGCACCAAACAGGTTGGATCAAGAGTGGAAAGATGGATATGCATCCAAGTTCTCACCGAGGATGTTTGCCCATAATATTGAAGACTAGGATTTTAAACACACCTCAGACCTGGCAGAGAATATCACAAAAGCTAAAACTGGCTGGGAAACTCTTTTCCTCTAAAGGTTTGTTTGGGGTTTTATTTTTTCATTGAAGAGATAGTCAAGGTAAAAAGAAGCTGAGTTGTAGTAAAGGAGAAAAATGAAAAAGTCTTGTTTTATTACGTAAGAATTCAAAGTTACAAAATATCTAAAAGCTTTTGTATTCTGACAGCCTTAATTGACTCTTCTGATATTCATTTGGAGAACCACCCTAGTAAAAACTAAAAAATGACTAAAATATCAATATGTAAACCAAATGAGATTAGAAATCTCAGGGAAGAGAAAGGGGACTTCTGCTTACTTGCAGTTACAGCAGAAATAGTTTGAAAAGGTCACATACACTCAGAAAAACCCTTCCCCAGTCAAGTAGCTGAGAAATCTTAATCAGAAAAAAACATCAAAGAAACCAAATCTGACAGCTTGCAAGACTGCAATGGCCAGGGCACACAGATATATTTTGATGTTTCAGGCAAACCCCTGAAAAAGAGGCAGCCTTATCTAGTTAACAGCTCCTCAGGACAAGGGGTTGGCTTTCAATGTAGCTCCAAAGGGACCTGGTCATCTGGCCAGGAGCTTTCGTAAGAACTTCCAAAAGGGACAACAAGTGTCATAAAGACGGTAGATGAAAAAAAAAACAGTTACAAATTTTCTATACAGTTTTCACTAAGATGTGACTAGGAAAGATGATTAGGTATTAGCCCCCCTTAAAAAAATAAGTCATTAGTAAAAGTCTTTGTTATAGAAGTACTACATAAAAAAAATCTTATTTTGCAGCATTCAAACTTAAGACAACTGTAAGTCAAGACAGATCAAGCAAATAAGAATTTTACCATACTAAACAAAAACCATGTAAAGTTTAAACTGAACTTGGATTTATCATAGTCCACATAAGGACGAGATACATCAGTAGACAAAAGCAAGGGAATGGAGCAGAACGGGACATGTTAGTACTTGCATGTACAAGTCCCCTACCCTACAGTTTTGAGAACCTTACTAAAAAAAAAAAAAAAGACCTCAAAATGAAACAAAAAAGATCAGAATACTCTAATTTAAAAGCAAACCAAACACAAGAGAAAAAAAACCCCAAATTAACAAGCAACTACCAGCACTAATTTCAAAACACATTTAACGTAGTTAGGCTTGTGTTCACAGTTGGACTGAGCTATTTTAAGCAAAAAAGCAACTCATTACTATATTATTAATTCACATAAGCAATACCTGAGCTTCAAACCACACCATCATACCAAACGGCTGTAAGTATCTTTTACCCACGCTGCAGTTTTGAACACAAAATAAGCTGAATCAAAGGCAAACTCAAGCTGACAATGCAGTGAAAGACAAACCTTAAGACCAGTTCTGGTTATTTAACTAACTTCTTAAATAAAAAGACTCGAAGTATATCATACGTAACAACTGAATTCCAAGAGGTCTGTAAAAGTACTTTAATTTGGGTAAGCTTCTCTGCTATAAAACACAAACTTAATTACATCAAAACAACACAGTCCAGTTAATTCTTTTAGATAATATGGAGACTCTATGCTGTAGCTGTATTATTGTAGATGTTTTAAGTACGTGTTAGAACATACATGCAAAAGGTATTTTTTTGTACATCACCCAGATTAAACACCTAGAGTGATGTGAAAAACAGGTAGTGTTTACAGTTAACACTCTGATCTTTTGAGCTGGGTAACATCACCAAAACAGCCATTCAAATGCTATGAAAGCATACAGCAATGTGATCATGGCTATCTGAACACACATCCTAACTCCTTGTTATTGAACATCACAGCGGATGCAGAGCACAGTAAATGCTCAGGACAGCAACGAACTTCATGAATTAAGTAATTTGAGTCTTTCAGAGTGAAGCAAAGGGTATAAACCCATTTCCTGCCAAAAAAAGTTGTTAAAGTTATTTCAGGAAGTATAAGTATTTCTTGTTCGTATCAAGTAGCCTGAATGACTATTTCCTTCTCTACAAAGGGAAACTTCTTTGGCATTAAAAGAAACAAGCTAAAAAATACAGACTATACAATAGTTCAACATAATCACAACTTTCCTTACCTTAATTTAAACCAATCTATCTTACTCCATATGGCTTCCAGACTGGATACTTGATTTCACAGAAAAAATTCCAAGAAATACTGCTGATAAAGCAAAGCCTCCGAATATTTACACACCCATTTTTGTATAAAGTAACTATAAAGGTTTAAAATTGGTTTATTTTATGATGCTATACAGAACTTGCAAGTTTCACCTTTAAAGTTAAAACAACTAGTCAAAACTCCTCAAGATGTAAGGTCTGTCTCACAAAAATCCTCAAATATCACTCACTGTGGTGTGTGTACTTCCATTGCTTTTTCCACAAACAGAAGCAGAAACTTCTCACTCTCTCCTTTTCCTCCCTAACTCTCCTTTTCTGATTGGTTTTGAGGCTGTTTCACTGTGTATTTTGCACACAATTTGCTTTTCAACATTTAAACACTATTTCCTAGTTTCTAAAACATGTACTAAGTTTTTAAAAAATGCTTAGAATTATACAGTCCTATAATTCTTAAATGCATTTGAAGCCTCAATCATCATGAAACACAGTCAAAGTGGACTCAGCGTACTGATAAAAGTGAAATATCTTTACAAATCCATGTTTTACAACTCTGATACATTCTTCTCTCTGCCTTTGTCAATCTAAGTTCATGTTCATTAAGAAGCTAACTACAGCATTAATGTGAAATAAAGCTTTTGATTACATTAGTCATTCATAAACAAAATCTGAATCATTAATACATCAATCAGACTAATGTTGCACCTACAACTGAAATTTTAAAAGAGATGATGTAAATTTGGTCTGTCTCTCACACAAAAATTATTCTTAAAAAGATGACCTATGCTGCAAGGCCTGCAAAAGTCTTAGAGGGTAACTGAAGCTGCCTCCTATTGCACAGGGCAACTCTGCAGCCTCTTCACTGTCAACACCAATTCCCATACAAATGCTAGGCAAATGACTTCAATCTCACATAAAATTTCAGCTATTATCATCGAAGTCCCAAGCAAGTATTTTTGAGTAAAATGTAGGAAAAAATAAATAATCAAAACCAATAGCAGACCACAGCACACTGTGATCTTTTTCACTACTGAACTGTTAATTAAACTTTGTGGGTTTGGCTCTTCCTCTGAAAAAATAAGACAATTTTTAAAATTATTTTCTGTGATTTAAAAAATACGAATTTGCACTGATTTCTCCATGATAAGCTAAACATATTGAAATTTCAACTTCTGGAGCTTTTAGGAAAATTTCTTTTAGAAAAAATCCATTCACTTTGTTGTGACAATATGAAGATACAGTACGCTTTCTGACAATCACGTAAACAAACTAATTAGATGCTGCCTACATATAGAACTAAAGTTTCTGGACCATCAGCTGTAATAATATGGGGACAAAAATGAGCAAGAAGTAAAGCCATCCAAAAAAAGGAAAACCAAAGTAATTGGATGGCAAACAAAATCAACTAGATGTGGAGATCAACTTAATGGGAAGAAATATTAATTGGTTTTACATTAAAATAATGCAGAATCCCCCCCCTTTTTTATAATGAAAACAACCTTTAATAACCATGATGATTTGGAAAGAACTTTCTGTTCATAACCTACTCTGCTGGAGCATGACCTGACACCTTTTGGGCAAAAAGGACAGAAGTCTGTATTATCGGCCAATACTGCCTGTGACACGAAGCTGTAGGCAAAAGTGCATCTTTCTTGCAGGTTTCACAGGGAGATAACTGAACTCAACTAGAGGCCATGGCTTGCCCCAGAAACATCATGTCAAGCCAGAACAGAAACATTAACACGGCATATTTCCAAGCAGCATGGATTTTTTAATAACAATGCCAAGTAATCCTTCCAGAAAAAACACCACAGATCATTTTCATCAGCTGTGCCATAATGTTCTTCAAGTACAATCAAGACTGAAGTATTCGATGCCTTCTCTTCTCAGAGTTTGAGGCAATATATTAAAATGCTGCTGAATTTTGCTGTTTCCAACCTCTTTCCCGTATGACAAGAATCTTTGCTCCTAAGCAAACAGTTGATCAACTAGTTAATCTCATTCTGAAAAGCAATTCTCAGCCTAGAATGTTACACAGGTAAATTTATTCAGACTAGATTTAAGGCAGAGAGTGAACAACTAACTTTTCTGTTTCAGTGCAAAGCTCTTGTCATCACCACTCCTGCACCTCCTTTGTGCCTCAGTCACATCATTCTACCTGCTGGAGGCCTTTAAGGCCCCGTTCCTCACACTTGCTCACTCCCTTCTAGTCCACAGTGAGCTGAGATATTCAGGCATGTTAAGTGTGACAGAGAAGTGAATAGTGAAAAAAGAAACAAAAGGAAATGTATTTCCTGTGCGGCAACTTCCTTCACATTCCTCCTCCTCACAACTAACATACTAATGCTGCCTATACAAGGAGTAGCTTTAAAATACCGTTATATAGAACTTGCTCTTACTCTACCACATATCTGGACAGCTGATTAATTTCAAATTTATTTTTTTTTTAAATTACGTGGAAGTTACCCACTACTGTTGGCCAGATAATTCCCAAATTATCAATGTGATCCTGTGAGTGTTCCAACAGCTTTTACTACTGATGTAATTTTCTAATGTATTCAAAGTCCTTCAGATTCAACACTACAGTATTATCCAATCACTCTGCTGTGAGCTTGAGTTGTGTCTTTGCTCTGCTAGCAAGAGTCATGCACTTGTGCTCTCACAGTGTGCTCTCTGTGGGGAGAAAACTGCATTACAAAATTCTCAGAAATTCAATGCCTTATCGCCCCATAAACCTCACCTCTGCTATACTGATTAAACAACTACCACCTAGAACAACTAAACTGCTTCATTTACTGTTGATTAAGAATGGTAAGGTACTTCAGCACAGATGAATGTGTTCACCAACTAAATTGTCTGAGCACCGACAGTCACTTTTACCTTTTCTACAATTTGTTTCTGACCTATTAAGGACTTTAAGCCACACTAAAATACAAAAATACTCATCAATCAATGCACTTTTGTAAATACATTTGACAAAATGGAACTATGGCAACAACAGTAACTGGGTTCTCAAATACACTCAAATTATCTAAAATACAAAAAACTCTCTATTTTTCTCTCCAGTCTTAAAACTGAATTTTCATCTTTTCTCTCTCCTACCAAAATAAATGTAATAGCAATGCTCAGCTGACACGCATGAAGTACTGGAAGAAACCTCTAGCAGTCTAACTTGTGAAATTTTTTCTAAATACTATATGAACTGAGTAACATACTTAAAGCAGCAAAACTGAGCCAGAGAAGATGCAGCAATATCAGAAGCAATGTTAATAATTGACTGCTAAAAACTAGCAAGAGTTACAAGTAAGAAAACCACAGGGTGAGAAAAGGATGAGAAAGAAGCTCATCTGTCACTGATCAACCACTTTAATCTGTCAGCATCAGGGTCACAACCCACCTGGCACTGCTTTAGCCAGCTCGCTGAGCTTTTTCAGAAAAAAAAATAGAATATTGCTGTGCTAGAAACAGAAGTGCTGCCCGATGGGACTTGGAGGAAAGGTGTGAGAAGCATCCTACAGACAGACACACTGTGAAGATATAGACAATACAACATTTCATTTGGTAACTGAATTAGAAATCAGAAAATGCGATGTGCCCTACAGATAAAGCAGCCAAAAAGTAGGAAAAGCAACCCCACACTTTACCTGCATAAAGCACTCACAGTGAGCACAAACAGAAGCAGCAGATTCTGACTGGAACATTCAAACCAAAGGGTAGAGGTCAAATAGTTCCCCAGGAACTCTCCACTACTGCCAGCCATTGAGGGCAGAGGACTACCGCTAACAGCTGAGCTATAGTTCAGCCAGGGATTTTATTCAATCTCCTTGTGGGACTACAACATACCCCTGCAGCAAAAGAGATTGAGCTGAAAAAAGTGGTGTTGTTGGTTTTTGTGGTTTTTTTTGTTGTTGTTTTGTTTTTCACAACTACTACTGCATTTTAAAAAATACACTCTAAGAACAGAACTATTAAAACAGTGGTACATTATCTGCTGGCATAACGTTGCCAGCAACACATTGACAAAAAGCAAGAACTCATTTAAGCAAGGACTACAGCACATACTAATCAGTCATTTGGACCAAGCTATTTTTATAAGCAAAAAATACAGCTTTACCTCTTTTTTGAAAGAGAAAGGAATAGCACAGCTAGCAAACAGAAAAAAAGATCAAAGACTGTTTGCTCCACTAGTGTAAAAAACCCCAACCTCTCAAACTACTTTCCAATTTTACAAAGATACTTTTACAATATTGTTCAAACTGAGTGTCTCAGAACAATTTTTTTTCCATTTTGTGTAACAGCTACAAACACTTTGAAACACTACACACCTATAGTAATAGAGGTTCAGTCACCTCTGAGATAACGAGTAATGAAAGAAAGCTATCAAAAACCATCCCAATATACAGCTTCCTCCATTCTTTTAAATTTAAATACGTAAAATGCTACAGAAATTAGACTGGTCAAATTTTTTAAAACAAAAAAAAAAATCTAACGTCCACAAAAAAAGTAAAAGGCAAGACTACTGAATGCACTCTTTCAAGGATCTCTAATAAGCTGAACTGAATTTTTCTGTTTCTGTAAGAAGAGAGGTATTTAAGCAACCTGTGAGAACACACATTTTCTGAAGTACTTGAAACCTAACATTCATCTAATTCTTCAATTATTTACTAACTTTCTGTAATCAACCCTGTCTGAAGCTCAGAAGTATTGTATTTGCTCCCACTGAAGGGTAATTAAAAGTTAGATCAACGAGGCAAGAGTATTCAAGAGAACACAGAAATTCAGTTATTATTTAATAAAGAACCATCCACTGTAACATAAATTCTAAAGTAAGATTTACAGTGTCACTACTCATACCCAACAGTATGTTTTCAGAAGAACGTTGAATGTAACAAATTCAAGAACTCCCCACCAACATTTATAGCTGTTATCACAATGGGAAATTCCTTCAACCGCAGTAAGATTCAGTTGCTCAGTTTAAGTGGAAGCAACTAATAAAGGTATGCAGTATAGCAGGGAAAGAATATATCCAGTTCCAAGTCTCATCACACGCCAAAAAGGAATCAAGTACGTGCCAGAACGGAGTAGTAACAAGGGTTTTCTTTAAGTGTATTTTAAAGATAGCAGTGAAAATAGGATACGCTAAAGGAGAGAACGCTTGTCATGGATGTTTTGCATTCTCATGTTCAAAAGTGCATCAAACTGCAATTGAAACACACAGGTTGAACCAAAGCAGGTAATTATGGTATTCAGTAGAAGAACCATGCATAAACTAGTGCAGTTTCTCACTTTGTGTTGAACAGAAAGAGCCTTGCTGAAAAATCTTACGTTCCTCTCTAGTTTATCACTAACATTCATGTACCAGATCACGTAAAACTGCACAAAGCCTCAAGGCAAAACATACTTTATATGAACAATTTTCTTACATTGCAGTATTTGACAATGCATGGTATTGTTTGGGTATTTTGGATGGCCAAGACACATCTCTGTGTAAAATCTGGAATTCTTTAATAAAGAAAACTGCAAGGCAGGAAAGCAAATGCAGAATATAAGACCAATGTCAGACCCAAGTCTTTTTAGCACTGCATTATTCTTCTTTTAACTAGACAAACATGCAAATACCAACACAGCTACAAGCCATCTTTCAAAAAAGAACGCAGTGTCATATAATTAAGCAGTATCTCTAAATTAAAAAGACATGTTTATCAAAAATTAATTTTTCCCTGCTCCCAAACCCCCAGAATAGAATCTTCTTATACATCACTCTCTAAGAAGTGTCTACAGCACATGTACTACGAAGAGTGGCTGAGGGACCTCGGATTGCTTAGCCTGGGGAAAAAGAGGGTCAGCGAGACCGTATGACCCTGTACAACTGCCTGAAAGGAGGTTGTAGAGAGGTGGAAGTTGGACACTTCTGCCAAGTACTAGATGATAGGACAAAAGGAAATAGACTCAAGTTGCACCAGGGGAGATTCAGACTGGGTATTAGGAAAAATTTCTCCACCAAAAATGTTGTCACGCACTGAACAGGCTGCTCAGGCAACTGCTTAAGTCACCACTCCTGGAGGTACTTAAAAGACATGTAGATGTGGTGCTCAGAGACATAGTTTAGTGCTGGACTTGGCAGTGCTAGCTTAATGGTTGGACTCAACGATCTTAAAGGCCCTTTCCAACCCAAATAGTTCTATGTTCCTATAAAGCTATCACACTATCACTAATAACACACATCTCCATTCTCCAAATCTTCTTGAGCTCTTCTTCCCTAATAATGAAGTAAATCCAATTATAATATAGACTTATGAAGGGTCACAAACAACACACAGTAAAGTCCTGATCTTCACTTGAAGACTCTAAATGTTTCTGGTACGTATTATATAGAAATACAAACTTCTAGCAGCTTTAGAACTGAAAATCCCATATATCACAAGACACAGATCAAAACAGAATAGTTGTTACAGACATTTAGAAAACTGTATTGCTTTCTGTAAAAATTACACCAGGATTTACAGAAAAGTTTGATACTGGCATTCCAAACAGTAACAACAGTTCATAAAATATTATGGTCCAAAATGACTTTCAAATGGTGTAATTGTATCTATGTTAAGAACTCAAATAATGGCCAAGATCCAAAACAACATGAGGGAGGACAAAAAATATGTCCTACTAAAATACATCTTTCAAATTACCATTTGAAATTATAATTTGCAGAATAAGCCAGTAAATAGCAAATATTGTGGTATCAATCTGAAGTTGTGTAAAATACAGCAAACATGGTTTAAGGGGAAATAAACACATGAAAACAGTAACTGAGTTCTAAGCACACACAATCAACAGGAAAAATATCTTTAAATTCGAGAACTAACAAACTTTGAACGAGAAACGCAAATGCAAGTCATCATCTTAAATATTAGAAAGAATTTGATTAGACGTACCTTTTCTCTCTGTTTTCTGTGCAGGGATGGAAGATGTGGATGTAGGCAGTTTTGATAAAGTAGATGCTCCATTAGCATCAAAGGATTTCTTTGGCTGGTGATCAGATTGTAGAGAAAATGGACTAGGAGGAACAGTGCTTGGGGTAGCAGTTGGATGAACCACTGGTTTGATGGGATGCTGAACTGGAGTAGAACTACTGTGAGTCTCTGCTCTTGGCAGTCTGTAGTCTCTGTCATTGTGCCTGCTTGTTTGAGATAAAATATTCTGTGGGAGCATACTACTGGCCTCACTGGAATGCTTGTCTTCCACTTTTTTCAGGATTCCCCAAGAAACATTGCAATAAGAAAAAAAGACTAAATTAGAAACTTGTCTAAGATAGCAGTGACTCTGATTAATGCAGCTGCACATCAACAACTAAAGCTGATTGAACTTCTTATGATTAAAAAAAGCCTCACGTAGATCAGCATCAAAAAAGGCAAAATTCAATTTTACTCACTGACAAAACGCATTTTCTCTGACCTTTGCTTGATTTAGAGTTCCGGTTAAGCACCGTGTTTTGATGAAAGGCTGCTTTTTAACAAGTGTTAGTCAAGTTAACTTTTGAAGTCTCCTAAAAAAAATCTAAATCAAAATCTATTACTTCCATCTTACATTCAGCATGAAGAGATTATTTGAGCCATTTTTCTTTTGTTCACTGAAAATCCTGAACGAGTTCTAGCCTTCAAAGAATTCCACTTCAAATCACTTCAGTACTATTACAAAGAATTTACTTTCAACTATATTAATTCAAGAAGACTATACATTAAATAAGTGACTAATCCACATTTGTCACACCATCAGACTTTAAAATATGCTACACAGAGAACAGGCCAAGGAAATATAATTATTTTTACTGATTCCTAGATTTCCACCTGTCACAAAACAAACAGATACTGCAATATGCACTTTTGTAGCATATGGTATGTTTTAGCATATGCAGTTATGTTTCAGCATATACAGGAAAACAGCCCTTTATACATTTCTGCCTTAAATCCCAAGCAAAGGGGGAAAATAAAATTGAAAAATTAATACTTTGGCTTCTACTTTCAAATCATCCAGAGAACTATGCTATAATTTCACCCAAACTACAGCAATATACAGAAAGAACCTCACAGTACAACCATTTCCCAGGAAAAAAAATTGACATAGATTAAAGCTACGTATCAGGAAAAAAAAAAAAATTCCAACTAATAGAAACTCATAGTTCAGAACAGGCTTTGCTAATGAGTCTTGACATGGTAAAAATGTGTTCAATAATGTACACAAGACTGATACCGAGAACTGTACTGAGAACACTGATATCATAATCCATTAAATTAGCTTATTATTTTCAGATGTGAAATAAAGGATTCAGGATAAACTTCTACATCTATGATTTCTGTTTTTAAACTCAGAGTATGACACGGACAGGTTTCACTGATCTTGACAGTCCAACTATACTGTAAACTGTAAGTTGCTTCAATAACTACCTATAATTATAGGCAGTAAAAGGTGCAAAAAGGAGGAGTATCACAAAAAGCATTAGACAAGCTTCGTATTAGTAAAGGCTCAAATTTATTTTAAGAAACAACATTCGACAGAGCTATCTGTGCTATGTGCTTCGGCCTTTTTATATAAAAAGGTCAGAAAAACAGCTAAGGAAAGGGAATTCTTATTTTTTACAGTTTGGAAAAGAAAACAGTCATGAAAACTAGGCAAGAATATATTACTGTAAAAAGCCACATACTTCCACTGGCAAACCCACTGGCAGCTGTCGCCTGCATCACCTCTCTTCTGTAATCTCTATCTTTTGGAAAACTGTTAACTGACATTTTGCTTGCTTCTTTTTGTCTCTGCTCTCTGAAGAAAAGAAAACACAAGTTGAGTAAGAACTTAGATCATGTAGTAATACAACACTTCCTACAGGTGAAGTTACATGAGAAGAATTAAACTATTCTCTTAGGAGCCTGTTGCTACAGATGAGGCAGGCAAACTTCAGCCATTGCTGCCTTGCACCAGTGCTCACTGAAGCCCCCAGTACACCACTTCACCTAACACTGAAAAAAAACAAAACAAAAAACCCAAACCAAAAAAACCCACCACCCTCAAAAAGCAAAACAAACCAGAAAAAAGTGCATCACCCCAGCAGAAAAAACCCCAAGAACACAAATCAACCATATTTCTCCCTCCCACTCTGGATCATCAAAGGGTAAAATAAGTTCCAGAAGCCATGGTAAGGGTAGAAACACAGTAGACTTGGCAAAATCTCTTACAGGAGTAATTAGTCTATTAGATATGCTCTACTGCTCTTAAATGAACTTAAAAATATTTGTTCTTTATACAATGACAGCACACACACACAAATATATACCTTTCCAGCCACTCTTTTGGTTTTTCCCATTGTGAAACTTCTGTTCGGCAGTTGTAGTAGTATTTTTTGCCTGAAGAGCTGATGTGTTCAGACCAATCATCCGCAGAATCATAAGCCTTTAAAATACAGTGTTGGACAAAAGACGGCTTCAGAGTTTTAATGCACAAATTTAAATGTTTCCACCATTTTTAAAGCTACATGGCATCCTCATATACACCCATATCACTGCTTTCCATTCACACCACCTCTAGATGCCTGTTTCATTTTCACAGTTTAAAGACGTGATCACTACGCTCCTAGGGCACTCTACAATAGTTTCCTCTCTTTTATTCCCACGAACTCTGAAACAAAATCTAAGAGCATGTTTAGTGAGACACAATAATATCAATATTGGTAACATAAGCTTTTTGCACCTTAGAACTTGCTCAGAAATTATTTTTTTGAAATTTTTCTGTACTTCACAAATTTATCCATTCTATTTTCAGCACAACTTTTAACAAGCACCACCCAAACTACTAAAACACAGATAACAAAGAAACTAAAATTCACATATAATGCATCTTAAATAAGTGAAGTCATACCGTCTTCTGCAGATTTACCAACAAAGTTCATGGAAAATATTTATCTATGTATCTACTTCATTTAAATAATCTAGCATTTTAGAATTCAAGATAGGTACCTCAAAGCTCTAAATATCAATTAGATCAGTTTTACAACATATAACAACAACAGCTTGGGTTTACAGAGTGTTTATAAAGACAGATGCTGGAAAATTCAAGGAAGCAGGTAAGGTACGTGATGCCTGTTTTAGACAAAATGATGAAAATGTAACGTGTATGTATGGGGTGACACAGAGATGAACGCCAGTCACAAATACTCACTGCATCAGAAGTTTTGCTTGGGTTATTGCTGGGATTAGAAGAATGTGAATTTGAACTATGAAGAGCACTGTGGTTATGTGAATTTTCTTGTGGAGAGTAACTGGTCCCTAAAGAAAAAAAAAAAGAAAGACTGTTCACCATGTATGTTTTCAAAGAAATCAATCATCTGCATTCTAAGGACATGGAAAAGGGAAAGGAGCGGGGAGGGAAGAAGGTAAGATGTCCAGAGCCCGGACCATAGCACAGTTCAGATACCGAAGTATTTCAGGGAGACCATACACATTTTTCACACAACATAAAAGTTCATTTTGCTTTCCTGTTAAAATAATGCAGTATGTTCCTTCACCAGCCTTACTCTCAAACTTCATTCTGCTACAAACGAGTAGTCTTTGTATTTTTTGATGGTTGGAGAAGTCCTAACATGTCGATTCGGAAATTAACAGATATTTTCTTCTCAACACTAAGTCAGAAAGTGTATATGGGTCTATTAACAGCCTACACAGTTAGATATACAAATTGATTTCGGTTTAACTTCATTGGAAAATAGTTCACATTGTTATTTTAACCCTTTTGAGACTACTTGCAATGCAACTGGTTCTAGATAACTATTTCTGTTTACGGATATATATTAAATTAATTTTACTGCACCTCAGTCTCTGCAATACAGGTATCGGCATCTAGAATACTAAAAGTAGCATTTCCCAAATCACAACCTGCTTCTAGCATCCCTAACAACTGCTTCTCAAGGTAACCTGGTTTTCTTCCTCATTGTGAAAACCTTTTAACATAAAAGAACAGCTGGGAAATGAGAAGATAATTCTCCATGCCTTTGCCTAAGCTCAAGCCACCAATTACATCTGAACAGTTCTAATTACAATTAAACAAGGGCATCCATTAAACACTTTGCCAGTCTAGAATTTCCTGCTCTTAAGGCTTCCCCATTCCTAGAGAATTTCTAAGTGAAAAGTCTTCCATCCTTCTTCTTTCTAAATACCCAGGGATACTACACTAGGTACCACTAGTTTGACACACTGTATAGGGATCTAAAACTAAAGTCAAGGTGCTTTGCAAATGGAAAACACTGTATCTGACACTGAACCAAAAGAAGAACAGCCCACTGAGAGCAGACTGATAGGCGGGAGTGAATAGAGCCATTAAAACAAAGTCTTCTGAAAGCCACACACGAAGAAGACGACTAAATGATCTATTATGGTGCAGAATGGGAGAGATTATAATGAAAAGTGTATCTTCTAGCGTTCTGACTACACAACTGTTGAGAAAACTACTATTTCACACTTTTTCCTCCCCATCTCTAATCCTGCACCTTAGGAAAAAACAAAAGAGTGCATCACAAAAGCAAAGAGATACGTCATAAATAACCTGTTTATTCTCCTACAAAGGTTAAAGGCTGATTTGCACACACGTGAGTTTCTGCAACCTGAATCATCATAGCTCTGAACTTTTTCCTACACAATTTTGGTTAAAACAATATGTCATTCTATATAAAGATCCGGCGGTTAAAAAAAAATAAAAAAAGGAAAAGAAAATAGTCTTGTCCTCAAATACGGCCTTTCAAAAGCAAGAAAATTAGTCCTGCACTGAAAGTGTCTTGCATGCTCAGAGCACCAGGTGGAATGACTTATCTTGGGGGTAACTTAAGCTTGTCAAAGCAATAATCACATCATCATATGCTTGTGGTGCACATGAATAACAAAAAAAAAATTGAGTTTCTAGTGATGATACAATGATCATGTTATGCTAGAAAATTCCAGAATTTAGACTTTAATATAGATTTATAAATCAGACACACTTAATATCCCTAAATGTATGCAAGAAGTATATTATAATTACAAGAGTGTATTCCTCAGTCACACCAACAGCCTTATTTTTTTTTTTTAATTTAGACACTGCTCATGGAGATAGCCATTTAATATTTTTGTATTAATCATTCTATTGATAGTATTTATTTACTCTATCCTTTCCAAACTCTACTGATATAACATCATTAAAATTTCTTCATGTACTTCTGTAGGTTGCTTTATTCAGACATACTAGTTCAATTTTTACTATGAGATAAAATCACCTCTCATTTTAAAGGAAAATACAATATAAAAATTTACCAGATGGCTTGTCTGAACGGTTTGGTATTAGTCACCTCAAAACTTCAGAAAACACTAATGTAGTTAATTTACTGTAATCTCATCCCCTGCATGCAGTAACACTACACTTTGTTCAGCATACTCAAGATGTAGTTGATGATTTTTAAATACTGTACTGCTCTAAATACACCACCATAGTAAATCTAACACACATTTTCCAAACATGAATAAGTGCCAACAACACACGTATCAAATCAATAAAATCCTTCAAAGTCAACTCTATCCAACCCGTTAGTGAAGCCCTTAAACTTACTGAGCAGACTTTCAGCCCCCATGCGGTCTAAGAGTTCAGCAGCATCCCCCCACCATTTCACACCATTCCCTGCCGCCCCGGTTCCCAGCGCCAGTACTGAGTCACCCAAAACGCCTTGGAGGGAGTATCAGAGCAGCTGCAGCAGTCACACCCACCTACAGCTGGCTTCGATAGCAGAAACGCCTACTGTGCTCTAGTTTCTTCTAAGGAGCCTCTGGGCCTCTCCGTGCTGAGCTGCAGTCCTCCCAGCACAATTCACAGGCTGCACACCCATGGGCTTGTCCTGAATCAGGGATCCGGCCCTACCTAAGCCAGCCTCAGCTCCAGAAAACCTGATCACAGCTGCTTCAGCACTATTGACTGCCTTGGGATGCCAGGACAAGCTACCTGGACTTTTACAATGGCCAACCACAAATACATTCCTGATGGTGTCTAGGACAATTACACAATTTAATTACAGGTGCAGGTTCACCCCCTCATCTCTCTTTTAGTTTCTGCATACCACTTTATGTTTGGATCAGTATCTAAACTTCAAGGGAATGAGCATATGAAAGGGCTGCCAAACCGCTATTTACCACTGGGAACCCTCTAAGACCAAAGTAGACGATGCTCTAGAGAACAAGAGTTTTAGGCACTTCATGCAAGTTAAGATCGTATGTAAACACCAAAACTGTACCACCAAATTAAGCACACACTAAAACCTTGCTGCCTCATAAAAAGGTGCATACTTGCATAGCAGTCACCTAGGAATTCTGACAACCCAGCCAAGCAAGCACTGCCAGCTCAGGTTGCCAGGGAAAGTTGCTCAAGATCTTTAAAAGGCTACCAAGCCAAAATGGTATGCAGAGCGCAATCCAGAAGGGAAGGTCTACCTCTGAAGAGAAGGGCGGTTCCCCTTACTCCTATGCTAGCTTGCACCACCAGCAAAGCCTAACCCCAAGCCATCTTAAGGTGGCTGTGACTTGCAATGAGCCTTGTGCGTCTCAGCTGCATGCCTGGCAAAGAAGATCATGAGAACCGGATCACTAAGATTAGTCCGTATCCCAGAAACAGGCCTGATAAGGCAGACAAGCACACCACTGTCCCTTGACATGTGCACTTACAGTACTTCTTAGTACCCCTTCCTCTCACAGTTAACCTTTCCCCAGTAGTCCCACTTTCCTCAACAGAGGGTTAAAAAGACTTATTTTTAAAATGCCTATTAGCATACCTTAAGATTTACCAATCGCAAACATATGTCTTTGACGCACCATAGGGAAATTCATATTGTGTTATAAATCCTCCAGTTAGAGAACTCCCCAGAGAAATGCTTACTGAACTGTTACTGTGACTTTCCTCAGCTCAATCATTATTTTGGAAGCAGTCAAATGTGGAAAGACCTATTCCTAACTGGAAGATGGCCAAGAAGGGCAGCAGCACTACAGTTATATAAAACAGGCCACTGGACAAGTTAGAGTCAAGGTTAATCATCATTACCATCTTCAAGTCTTTCAAACAAAAATCACATATTCTTCACTAACGCATGAAAATCGGCAGAAAGCACAAAAAATACGGTTCTGGGAACCAATTCAAAAAACCAGGCTGTGACTTAATGCCTACTACAAATTCGAGCTTCTGCCACACCAAGACTCACTTTAACAATGCTTTTCTGGAGTAGTTTCCAGATGCAAAGTGCAGAATCCAAGACACTGTGAACTGCAACAAGCCTTCAACACTACTCTGAGCTTGCAAAACAGACATAACATAGAGTGAAATAAGAATTATTCCATTCCACAACATAGTCAACTTTCTCTAGTAATGATCACACTCAGTTGAAGTCTCCATTAACACCAATTCCATGAAGCTGAAATTCTGAGTTAGTGAAGGATAAGGCTGCTCTAATAAAGCAACTGATTTCTCCCCTGCCATCTTTGAAGAACAAGCTGCAACTCTTCCCCTTCAAAAGTCTACACATCTATACTAGCAACTACAGCATCCATTCGTAACCAGCTAAAATAAGTTTTCTTGCTGATTTATTACTATGCTGGATCTCATTCTCACCAACAAGGAGAGGCTAGTGAATAATGTGAAGCTCAAGGGCAGCCTTGGCTCCAGTGACCATGAAATAGTGGAGCTCAAGATCCTTAGAGCAGCAATGAGAGCACCCTGAAAGCTTGCTACCCTGGACTTTAGAAGAGCAGACTGTGGCCTCTTCAGGGACCTGGTTGGGATAAACTCCTGGAGGGAAGAGAGGCCCAAGCCAGCTGGGCCATATTCAAGGATCACTTCCTTTATGTTCAGGAGCGATGCATCCCAACAAAGAGGAAGTCAGGTAAAAACCCCAGGAGGCCAACCTTGTCCTGGGCTGCATCAAGAGATGTGTGACCAGAGGGTTGAGGGAGGTGATTCTGCCCCTCTGCTCTGCCCGTGTGAGACTCCCACCTGGAATACTGTGTCCAGCTCTGGAATCCCCAACACAAGAAAGACATGGAGCTATTGAAGCGAGTCCAGAGGAGAGCTACCAAGATGGTCAGAGGGCTGGAGCACCTCTCCTACGAGGACAGGCTGAGAGAGTTAGGCTTGTTCAGCCTGGAGAAGAGAAGGCTCTGGGGAGACCTTATAGCAGCCTGGTACTCAAAGGGGACCTACAGGAAAGAAGGGGAGGGAGTGTAGTGATAGGATGAATAACAGTTTCAAATGGCAACAGGGTAGATTTAGATTAGATATAAGGACAAAGTTCTTTACTGTGAGGGTGGTGAGGCAGTGGAACAGCGTGACTAGAGTACATGTTGAAACCCCCTCCTTTAAAGTGTTTCAAGGCCAGGCTGGACGAGGCTTTGAGTGGAAGGTGTGACTGCAATGGCAGGGGGGGTTGAACTAGATGATCTTTAAAGCTCCTTCCAACCCAAACCATCCTATGACTAGAAGGGTCAAATACATCACCATACATTTCACACTGTCCTTTGGTATCCAAGTGTCTCAGCCTAATTAAAACTGTTTAGCTCGTAACATCACACAGTATCATATAAACAAAATCTTCAACTGAAATGCACTAACTTTAACACTGAAACACATTAGTTATCTTCAAAAGATAATCTACAATGCACATTAGCAATTGGTTAAAAAAAAAAAAAGCTATTTTCCATCCTCTTCAAACAAACGCACACTAAAAATTTACACAGTAAACAAGTTCACGTACCTCACTCACACCCAACGCTTTAGCCAGGCACAAACAGTAAAATTAGAGCAGCTGCAGTTGTACAGTGTAGAGTTGTACTACACAACAGTTACCTTTATAAAGTCCAACACAGAGCATTTATGTTTCCTCTTCAGTCAGACAAATACTTTGTCCATATTCTAACTCTCCTTTCATCCACAATAAAAAGTGTCAGTGCAGATAAAGTTTGCAAATGCTCACCAGCTGGGCAGGAAACACAGAAAAAGCTCCCCAGCAATAATGAGTCCTGTAACTGGATCTCAAAGGCAGTCCTCTCCTCCACTCCCTCCAGAGGAAACAGGAATTCAGGAGGAGCTCTAGGAAAGGTCTTCTTTTCTCTACCCAGAAACCAGGCATATGGAAAGAAACATTGAGCAGCTGAAAAGCAAGGAAGCTCATTTCCCTTGTTTCCACTAGCTAAAGATGTCCCTGCTTATGGCAGTGGGGTTGGACTAGTTGACCTTTAAATGTCCCTTCCAGCCCAATGTATTCTATGATTCTACGGTTCAACTCCATATATACTGTTCTACAACTTCATGTTCCGTGTCATAGCCGATATGCAATCAAATTCTTTAAACTAGAGACAATATTAGAACTTAATTTTCCTCAACAGAATAAATACTGCTCAACTGACACACACTGATTATTTATTAAGAGAAAACTTAGCAGCAAGATGGTTCATGATAGGGATATTTTATGGGATAACTAATTAATTTTTTTTTCAACAGTGAAAACAATAGAAACTTATCTAGGATAAGCCTAAATTAAAACATGAAAAGTGCATTTCAACTGACATCTTTGTTACTTTAGTGCAAACCTTTGTGCAGAACACTTTCTAAAGTTCTGCATATGGGAAGAAAAAAGCAAAACAATAGGAGCACAATACCTGACATCTCAGCAGTAACTGAACAGCCTATCACAGCCATTTTTACTTGCCACATGTAAAAGGGATAAAGACAAAGCACAATTTTTCTTCACTGCATTTTTATATGGCCTGCTGTATTCAAATAAAATAGAGCTGCCTTCCATAGGCAACGAAAAGCATAAACACAATTTTTCTTACAGAGCAATGGCCTCGGAGAATACACAAACTACACAGCAACATTTTCCACAAATTCATAACATACTAAGTTGAATGAACACTGCCCTGCCAAAACAAAGAAAATCTAGCCTGATCACTTTACTGCCCAATAACTTACTCATTATGCCCCCCCAACAAATGTTTTAAACCAGTCAACAAGTAGCTGTATGAGCAAAAGAGCTTACAGAGCCTTATTTCCTCCCTTGTCCTCCTCCTCCTCTACCATGTCCTATCCAGGACAGTGAAGTCTGTGCTGTTTTGTAATGTTTGATTCACAGGATAATCATCTGAACGTAAAGTTTTCAGCTTTTTCTCCAAGTTACCAATCACACAAAAATTCATGGAAATTAGTCTAAAACGTTAATATGAACAGGCCAAGAGACATACATACATGGAGTTGGAAAAATGACCAATAAGGGATGGAAATGACACTGTAAGCGCACAGTTTTCTTTGTAATAGAATTTTTCTTCTAAACTGGTAGTAAGAAAATGACCCCTCAAGAAGGAAAAGTCAGGAGCAGTAAACCAATGAAACTAAAGACTTTTATTTTACTCATGAAATACTTGAAGAATTACAAGATATTACTCATTATTAAAATTAGAAAGTCTAACTTCAAATTTTATCTTACACATTGCATAATGTAACATTAGTTCATTATTTTGCTGTCATCTGCCTCCATTTTTATTTTTAATTAGATCTCTCCAATTAGTTTCAGAAATTTAAGTTTCATTTTAGGGTAAACAGTACAAACCACTCTAGAAAAAAAACCACAATTACCTGCCCATCAAAATGAAAGCAAAAGACAGTAATAAGGTGGCTCTCATTAAATTCAAACTTCTGTGTTCTCACATAACAGTTCAGTGATACACTACTCCAGCAGCTAACAGGCAGACTGTTTTCCTGGGGTTGTACTTCACTTAGAATATACGTAACAACTTGAAAAGTACTCACTGGCAGAAGAGACATTAACTTCTGTCCAACCACCCCCTTCAATTTTGCTTTTTCTTGTTATAGCTACAGCAAAATAATTAAATGTTTGTGGTTGTTTTCTTCTCCCCTTCAGCCCACCTTCCACTAGCACTGAGAAATCATTTTTCAAATTAACTTACAAAATCATCAGGTTCACTGAACAAAGTTCACTGAATCAACTAAGTTTCTGGGAAATACCATACTTAAACAATCCAAGTCATATCCTACAAAAAAGCCCAAGGAATGAAACATGCATTTCCACCACACTCTAGACAAAACCCTACCAACTTTCTTCTTCAAAGAAAACCAGCATATTGGCAGTTTTCTTGATAGCTCAATCATCAAAAAAAAAAAAAAAAAAAGCAAGCATGTGAAGGGTTAGGAGGGCTGGGCCAGTCACTAAATGACCGACAGATGCTCTCTAATAACCCTCTCCCCTCCCAAAGGGAAAGGTAGTAAGGTACAGACTTATGGACCGGAAAACTAAAAAAAGATTTAATGAAACAGTAACAGTACTAATAAGAAAATAATGGAAATAATGAAATATATACAAAACCAATATCAAACCAAACTTCCTCCCCCAATAGCAATCCCCACTGATGCTGCAGAGCAGGCAGGCCCTCAGGTAGTCCCCAGGCTCAGCAGCAGAGTGGAACCAGATACAGGAGCTGGATTCGGAAACTCACAGTTTGGGATCAGGGGTATCAGAATGGATAGAGTCGTCCTCTGACACCAGCCAGTGAAGAAGAATGCTTAACCCTCATGATCCCTCAGTTTATACTGAATATGACATATATGGAATGGTCAGTTTTGGGTCACCTGTTCTGTCCACTCCACCCCAGAGGTGTGGCTTTTTACTTCCTTGTGATCCCTTTTACTTCCCAGCAGCCTCAACATTACACAAGATTTAGCAGTGGCCTTGGTTACTACTGAAGAAAGTATAAGCAAGTCTTTCTGCATACCAATCCCTGGTAATAAATATAAACATCAGGTGTTATCACTCCTAGTAGCACACACTGTCTGCAAAAACATGCTGTTAACTTCAGAAAGTGTAGCCTCTTAGGAGAGACTGAGCTGAAAAGTAAAATCGCTGAACACAATTGATTCTGTTTAGCTCAAACTGAGATAGAAGACTAGACAAATAATTTTACCATCACCTGTAAAAATGTTTATACTTTATTTCTGAAGAGCAGTAAGCAATAAAATTCAAAAGAATTCACCTGTTTCTTCTAAATTAAGGCAATGTCCAACCACCTTCTACATCTTTCTCATAAGAACACCTTAGATGCAAAGGTCACTAGATACTTTTAAACAAACTGAAATCTACAGGTTGAATTTCCATGAAAATAAGTACTATAGACAGATGACAAATTCTTCTGATTTACATCTGCTATTTCCTTCCTTTGAGTTAACCTAATTAAAAAAAATAAATGCTAACAGCATCCTCAAGACTGCTTAACTAAGGCACCTACTATATTCGAGATCAATCAATGTGAAAAAGCAGCTTAAGTAATTTTACCCACGGAAAATATGAAAAAGCACCAGCAAGTTCAGCAACACAGTCACATTCCTAACTCTAGCTCATAGATCTCGATGTGTTAAATAAAAACCAAACTCCCTGCTACAGCATCACTTAAACCAGTCAATTTTTTAAGTCTTTTTAATCTTGCAACACTTATTAACAGTACCACGTTTGTATTAAGTGGAGTGGGACATTCCTCTAAAAAGAAATCAGATATGGCTGAGAATAAAGTCAAACTACGCTTTCATTCTTGACTGTAGCTCACAAGAAATTCTCTAATATAGCGCAAGAGAGTGCACAAGAGAGGTTCTTCTGCCCTCAAACAAAAGCTTCGCACAGAAAGGGGCTTTTTAATTATTAAGATGTGCAAAATGAGAGGTGTTAAACTGACAGCCAGAATCCTTACCACAAACTAATAATGATGCTACCTTAACTCCAGCATGGATTAGCACAGCGTATGGGCAATAGACTCAATTTCCCCCATCAAAGCCCTCCCCAGCAACACACCAGCAAATCCAGATGAACAGCCCCTCCCATAAACAATGTACTGCAACACAGCACTGAAAGTTTTCAGTTCAGCAACAGAAGTCTAACAGCACTGCAGTGATGCACTATCTCACCTTGGGCAATGTCTCCACAATCCTGACCAACTCAGGTCTAACACAAAAACACAGCAAGAAAAGTGTGAATAGGATTTTAGGTTATGTCAAATATTACAAGTTTTAAGCTGGATCATAAGTAGAAACTAACTTTATGGCAAAGCATGTGAAAATAAGCACTTACCACAAA
The DNA here is from genome assembly GCF_000703405.1 of Apaloderma vittatum. NCBI lineage: Eukaryota > Metazoa > Chordata > Aves > Trogoniformes > Trogonidae > Apaloderma > Apaloderma vittatum. The sequence continues at coordinate 16,108 of NW_009715741.1, read as the reverse complement.
CATGGAGAAACTTCCCTTCAACAGAAAACACCGTATGTAACAGTATATTGAGTGCATGTGACAAAGTATCATCCCACTGCTGTCAGATGCCCTGAATCTCTATTTCTGCAACCACTGATACACATTAAATGTCAGTTTGTAATTCCAATTTTACAAAGTTTCTCTTTCAAACCCCAAGGAAAATAAAAACCATAAAGAACTCAAGACATTTCTAAAAAATGTATTAGTCATCTAGGGTATATTTTAATTATTACCAATAGGAATATGCCCAAATGCTTTCTGAAAGCTATCCTTAAGAGTTACTAAACCTCGATAAACGAATCCCTGTATGTCAGAAGTTTTACTTTTCATTAGAGCAACTTCCCAAAGGACATGAAACAAACAGATTGGAAGAAACACTGACATTTAACAACTTACACTTCAGTGATGTAAGATGGAAATTGCTTAAGTGTAGACACTTCCTAAAAAAATGGGTTTTCCAACGTTTTAAAATTACAACAGCACAGAAATACCATGAAAGACTGATACACTATAAACTAGTCATCACTGACAGAAGTCTGAATGAAGCTGGGAGTCGTGCAAAACCATTTCTGCTTACAAAGTAGGAAAAAAAATAACTAAAAAAGCACAGTGGACAGAACACAGCTCTGAGACTACTCCTCCATTTTCTATGTGTCAACAGCATCAAATTAGTACTCCCACTCAGAAGCTCCAACCAATTAAGCAAGATATGACAACTTAATCTCCCTGACAAAATCCTCTGAGCAACAATAAGATTAAATAAGAATGAGGCCATGTTGTTCAGCAACTTTCTATTTTCTTTTAATGTTTTGGGTTTAGTTTCTTCCGTGAAGAACTTTAAGCAGAAGATTCTGTGAACAGTATCATTTACAAATTAACTTGCAGGAAAGTTTCCATTACTCAGTTCAAAATAAGGAAGTTGCAACTTTTTCTCAATATAGGTAGTGCTATACAATGACAAATACTTGCAACCTTAAGCCCATCCTAAAAGTTTCCTTTGTTTCAACCAAGCACGCATCATTTGGAATCAGCAACACTACAAGGAGTCTCTATTACAAAACATTACTGCAAGCTTTCAAAAAGATTAGTCACAGACATAACTATCGCACCTAGATCCTTAATAAAATGGTTATGGCAGAATCAATGTCTATCTACACACACAAAAAAAGCAAGAACAAAAAAAGACATTGTATATCCCCACCTTCTTAAACATGCCTCAAAAACATGAGCTGTAAGTTACACTATCTCAAATTTGTATCTCAAGATACACCAAAATTGACTACCCTTCAGAGGCACGCAGAATTTTGTCTCATTCAGTTCTATTCCTGCTTAAGTGCTATTAATATTTGACAGCTGAAGAGAACTTTGCTTCTCTTCTAAGACCACAGCAATGTCCATGAAACCTTTAGTACCTCATCAGAAATGAGCAAGGTAACTTGAAAATATTTAGTATTAGGAACAGCAATTGTTCAATAAACTTTTACATGGTAACTCATGAAACAATCAGGCTTTGACAAACCACTCTTTCAGTTCAGGACACGTCATGGCACATATACTTATCACAGTACAGACACGCATCAAGTGTAAGGATTTTGATTTTAGACTTACCTAATTTTCAACTGGGAATTGCTTTTGAAAAGAAGACATGCTAGTAGTGTTCTAAAAAACCAACCAAACAAACAAAACAAAAAACCACAACCAAAATCAGCAGCAACTCAAAAAAAAAAAAAAAAAGGAATTCTGGTTGAGGGCTTGGGGAGGCAGCAAGCAAGGATCGACTTAAGAACATATAGAGTGTTGTGGCTTTAAGAGGACAGATTCACAGCCTTAGTTTCAGGCTGGATGCTTAGCTCGACTTAATAATGACTGTCTGGTTGCCAGAGTGTTTCCTTTTATTTCTCTAGTCAGGTAAACACTCTGAAAAAGACTATACAGAGACTGCAATCATTAGTACAGGCAGTGTTTTGCTAGTAAAAGAGGGAAACTTTACACTACTTGAAGAGGATCATATTACTCCTCATAAATCAAGTAGAAATGGTATTCTTTGAAGAGAAATGAGCTGTTTTGAAAACTAAGTCTGTGTTAACCTTCCTAGTGGCAACTGTCTGAATGAGCAAACTACTTCACAAGAAGAGATGTGAACTCCCACTCGTTATTCAAGGGGGACACCTGATGTGAACACAGTCATTCAGATCATCATTATGTGAAATGAATAGAGCAGAAAAAAATAGGTAACGCATATTACCTAATTTGTGCAAAGAGTTTATGCAGAAATGTGCATTATTTATAATTATGTCTTAATAAAAAAAAGTGTTGTTTGGGTTTTTTCCCACATTTGGGAGTAATAGCTATGTTTGAAACAATAAACAAATCAGCAGGGCAGATCATAATTTCCATTCTCTGTTTTTGCTACAGATAAATATAAGCAATTTATAATCCTATTACTCTAACAAACTCAGTACCAAATCTATCTAGGAAAGCATCACGGAAGACTGTTGCTTTGGAAGACATAAAAGAGCACAATATTTCAGAGACCTAGGAAACCAAGGGAGAGGAACTAATCAGTGTAACTAGGATGAAGCTGTAAATATTGCTTCTTAGAAGTGTTTTCCAAAAGCCTGACATGCCTAAATATAGTAGATTTCTATAACATTGTGAAACATAGAGTTTCTCTTCCAAAAAAAAAAATCTTAAAAAAAAATCTTACTTAATATACTGAAATTCTTACAACAGATGGAAAAGTAACTATGCTGAGATCTATCCCATGAGAAAGCACCAATACTGTCAATTTAACACAATAACTTAGTTTGAATCTAGTGAAGTCTAGTAGTAACGTTATTTTTTTCAAATTATGTTTTCTTTTAGGGAAAAGGCTGACTTTAAGAATGAAACAATAAGCAGATTGAAAAGTACTACTGTCAAAACCAAATCACTGAAATCTTCTCAAATCTTTAAATACAGGTACAGAATAAATTCAAAGCTCTCAGTTCACCAGAACAGGCCAGAAATTATTAAAGTTTTCAGTAAAAAGTAGCATATTTTAACAAACATTTCTAAGTATTAGTTGATTGCATTTTGTTCATGCTGAAATTAATAAGCATGCATGTACTCTATCTTTTAGCAAGCTTTTCTCTGGTAGGCAGCTTCTCACACAAAACAACTGTACAGAGTAATGACAGTGCCAGTTTTGAATTACACTCTTCAAGAGAAAATAACAAGTACTAGTAAAGTCAAGATGCATGGTATTTTGGATTAAAAAACACATACAAAGATGATACAATTCGATACATTTTCTTCCTCGTTATCAAAGTGATTCAACACCATCGTCCTTTCAGGATCCACTAGGTGGGAACTTCTAAACTCTTAGCTGAGCTCTACACACACGTAAAAAGAGATGAACCTCCAAGCAGTATTTTTCACCACATAAACACAGCAGCATTTGGGGTTTTAATCACCTGCCCACGAGAAGTGTAAATTTTCATTTACACTTCGAGTAGCTACGTCAATTCTCTATAAGTAAAAAAAACATAGGAATTCATTTCATGCTACCAAATGAACTGAAATCACTAAAAAAAAGCAACAAAAACACACACACAAAATAAAAACCAACAACCCACACTGATTTTATAGTAGGAACTCAGTGAGCTACAAAATCATATGTCTTCAACCACTGCCTTCAAAAATCAGAGAAGGTACGAACTGAGCAAACACATGCAACTAACATTTTCTAACCAGATATATAAACACTGTGGTGGTTTGGCCCTGGCTGGAGTCCAGATGCCAACCAAAGCCGCTCAATCACTCACCCTTCTTAGATGGAAAGGAGAGAGGAAAAGTTAAACAAGAGGCTCACGGGTCAGGAGAAGGACAATTAATTCAAGCAAAAGGAAGGTTGCATGCAGAAGCAAAGGCTACTTCCCATCAGCAGGTAATGTCCCGCCGCTTCCCAGGAAAAGCAGGGCTTCAATACGCATAGTGGTTGCTTCGGAGTACAAACGCAAATAACGAATACCACCCTCTTTGCTTCTTCCTCCTTCAGCTTTTACATCTGAGCTGATGTCATACAGTATGGAACACCCCTTTGGTCAGTTTGCACCAGCTGGCCGGACCCTGGGCCCCCTCCCAAGATCTTCCCCACCCCCAATCTGCTGCTGGGGGAAGTTGCAAAGACAGCCTTGGTGCTGTGCTAGCCCTGCTCAGCAGTAGCCAAAACACTGGGGTGTTATCAACACTCTTCCAGCTACCAATACAAAACACAGCACTATGAGAGACACTGTGGGGAAAATTAACTCCATCTCAGTCAAACCCAATAAACTTAGAAAATGGCAAGATATTTTCTTAACATATACCTTTTTCTGCATTCTCAAAAACAAGTATCATAAATACTTAAAAAACAGCAAAATGTAGTTTTACAAATTTCTTCAAAATTCCTTTATATTTTTTCTCTTGTAAGAAGCTGTACTAGTTCAACCACAATCAAGCATTCTTATTCTTCTTATTATTAATGTTAGTAAAATTGCTAAAAAAGAATCTGTAACTGATTTCCATTCAACACTGGCTTATTTAAGACTTAAATAAAACTGGTTTAATCTTTATGTAAGCGTAAATAACCTGGTTTATCCTGCTTCTCATCACATCCCCTAGCCACCTTAGTCTCTAAGCTCGTATCTTTTCTCACATTCACAGCCAAAATTAAACCTACAGACAGGAATCAGAAAAATGGATAGCAAGGAACCAGACATCTCAGTCAAGCCCTTGTCCTGTGTCCAGTGAGCCTTTACAGCCACAATGAATTACAACAAAAACATCCAGACTTCATATGGAAGCAAGAAAAAAATATTACTCAGTTTCATTCAGTTAATTCATTGTGTAGCTTGACTTTATTATCTTATGTAGCTGAAACCTGTTCTAGCAAAGACTGTTGATAATTTAAAGGAAAACTTTACTTAATAAATGTTACAAGTTCCTTCTGCCCATAACACGGGTCTTAAAGAAGTTCCACAAGAGAATAATTTCTACAGAGTGAAAACTTGTATCAGAATACAGAAGAAAACAGATTCTAAACCTCTTTTAATTCTCAGTACCCTTAAACTAAAACCTTAACTGTACTAAATAGGAAGAAAATATGTGGAAATGAAAAAAAACCAGAATTTGATAAATCTAAACCAGCTTCTAAATGTAATCCCATGGTTTTGGGAGAGAGGAAAAAAAGGTAATTCTACCTTCCTTATTCTCTATGTTAACTAAACATTATCCTGCACAGATATGATCTACACATGATAAGGAGTACTGTATTTCTCTTAACCCAAAGAGAAATCTTTTACCTACAGAGGCTTTCAGTTACTCTACAACTTTCTTATTAATAAATTTAACTTTGAAACCAAACATATGCTGAGAGGTGGTGAGGGGGATAGGGAAAGGCCTTTAAAGTCACTCTAAAAAGCAGGTGAGACAAGCATGTCAACGGTAACAAGTTTTTCTGACAAAAAGAAGACATTTAAGAAGAAATGTACGTTCTGTTATTCTATGATTCTACATGCAAATTCTGCAAATCTAAACTAACAAAGCAATTTCAGGATACTTAAGATACTGCCCAACTAGATTAAATTGTTGCCACAAACTAAAATCCAATCTGGTAAACATACACAAGAGTGAAAAATATCAAAATCCTGCATTCAAGTGTGCAACCATCTTTGAAGAAATACACTCTACATACTGACATAAATTGTACTGAAATAAAAAAAAAATAAAATTCACCTCATCATATGAATGCTATTTACAAAGTTAATGAACAATTTTTAATTCTTTTCATTTTGAAGTCAACTTATCTATATTACCTGTTTTATCATTGGACCTCTGATCAACTAGGTCAAATTTCTTCATGAAACAAATCTCAGAAAATTGACATTAAGTCATCCTCGCCTGCAAATTTCAAAACTTTCACCTCTGCAGAAATCAGAGTAAATCACTTTAATTGTTACTAACAACATTAAAAACTTCCAAATGTCTATTTTCTGAATATTTAGGTTAAGCTAACCAGAACTTGCACCGTGATTTGCTACATTCAAAAATTTGCAAGCATGCCACTTCTTTTGCCTGTAATTATTAGTCAAATAAACCTTTAATATACCAAGAGCTCTTCCAAGTCTCTCCTCCCAACACACAAGTTTCACTTGCAGTAGTTTTCTTGCCTCTCCTCTGAAAATCTGAAGTTTTGCATACTTTCTGAACTGTAAGAATCAAAACAGAAACCGTATTCCAGTAGCTGTCACATTATGGCTAAAACATAACCTCTTACACCTACTTGACATTCCCTGATCATACATGCTTTCTGGCTAATGCTGCACTCAACGTTTATGCTCTTAATTGCGTATGAGTTTCGTGTCTGTTTTAACAGTCATCGCTCTGCACAGTATCCCCTTTCTGTAAAGTCTTACACTCCTTCCTGTAATCTCCTTCCTGTAATTTTTTACACAGTGAACCACTTTTACATGTTCCGGTAGATGAATTAGCATTTTCACTTTTACCTACCTTAGCTAGCTCTGCACTAGTGAACAGTTTCTATTACTTGCCATTCAGACTCAAATTACTGGTAGTGTATGAACGACCCCGTGATTTCTTCCTTGTAGATAAAATATCACCTCTAAAAGCAAACCTATGCACATTTAAAAAAAAGAATTTAAAAAATCAGGTCATTTGTTGATCACAAGTTTTATATTTTTGGGATCTATCAGTTACCAGTTTTTCATCTATAAAACATACAATGTAAACAGTGTTTTATTAAAGGTCTCAAAAAAATTACTCAGTGGCTAAGAATTACCTATTTCTTGTCTACCCAAGACAGCAGATGAAAGAAGTTAGCTGATGTATCAGAAAATTAATGACACAAGTTTAGACAGAAAAAAGACCTCCTGAAGATTCTTCCTGCCCCTCAGACACTTCGAATTTAACCAGTTGTTCATATTTCTGACCACCTTGCCCTTGTCATAAAGCACTTTGATACTACATTACATCTCTTTTTTGGAATTATGAGAAAATCACAGAATCACAGAATGTTATGGGTTAGAAGGGACCTTGAAAGAGCACCTAGTCCAGCCCCCTGCCAGAGCAGGATCACCTACAGTAGGTCTCACAGGAACATGTCCAGGCCGGTCTTGAATGTCTCCAGAGAAGCAGACCCCAGAGCCTCTCTGGGCAGCCTGTGCCAGTGCTCTGTCACTCACATTAGGAAAAAGTATTTCCTAATATTTTTGTTTTTCTAATATTTTGCTCCAGCTTGCAGTCGTTGCCCCTTGCCCTGTCATTGGACATTAGTGAGAAGAGCCTGGCTCTGTTCTCCTAACACTCATCCATTACATATTCATAACTATTAATGAGGTCACTCATCAGTCCCAAGCAGGATATTAACATATCATACACCTGCTCAAGAAAAAAAGTAAGTTATGTTTTAAAATAGGGATAGAAAACATTACAACGTTAAACTTGGACATACTGTTCCTTTGCAAGTCTTCTCATTACAGTAGTCACATTAAGGAACAGAATGATTATCCCAAAGTACTATGAGGCCTAACCAACAAAGCTCTTTAGGCCTCTTGTTTTCTATTCGTTTCAAACACATTATAACATTGCAGCACACATGGAAACATAAGTCAAGGCCACCAAAGCTTACCGGAAACCTCTTAACCCACTGGAGTGAACAGAGAGGTCTCTTGTAAGTCATCTGCTCAAATATTTCTCTCTCTTTCTAGTAACCTGGAAGACAGACTTCCCATCTGGGCATTATTCTGGAATACTGCTCCAGCAGTCCGCTCCTAGTCAGCAGGCAAGTACAATTTGTGCCTTAAAGCTTTCATCTCACTTCACAAGTAGGGAGATAAATTAAACACTGCCCAAGAGGAAAAGGAGAGATGAAAAAGTATATGTAAGAGAATTCCAGGCTACTTCACAGTTTGGTGGCTGTTTTGGGTTGGATTTTTTTTTTTTGCCATTGATGGTTTGAGAAAAAACTTTCTGCAGCAGGAAAATAGGTGAATATCAGATACAGGAAATGTGTTTGAGTAATTTAGAAAGTGTTTTAAAATTGCAGGATCAGTATTTTATTTTAGAAGCTTACACTTCAGAAATTGATGCAGTTTTGTTCCCTATATATTCATTACCATATTACAGATTAATGAATTTCAAAATAGTTTCACAAAGCAGCACTTCCAACAAAAATTTCAACAAATAAAAATTTTAACCTGCGGTATAATTGTAAGACTACTCTCTGTGCATACAACTACAGACAGAAAGCTCTGACTTCAGAAAAAGGATAAAATATTCAGAAAAAATCTAGTAAGTCACAAGTGCTCTGGTTAGTACTTTTTTAGTGGTCATAAGTACTGAAGGTATACAGGCTCATGGAAAAATCTAGACATGAATACCCTGTATTAAGTCAGTGCTTCGAATGGAAAGCCATACTACCATAGTAAAAAAAAGCAAACTTGCACAAAACACGTAAAATAAGCAAAATATTATTGGGATAAAGGAACAGCTAGCGAACTTGTATTGCATTTGCTAGGGTAGTTTTATTGTTAAAAGCTAGGAAGTCTGTTAAAGGTCTTCAGGAAAGGAAATGGCATCTTCTAACACTGAAATTACAACAGGGAACATCTGTAGTTGAGTACAACAAAGTCTGGTGACCTCACAAAAACATGAGGAAAAACTTTTTCATGTGAGGGTGACAGAGCCCTGGCACAGGCTGCCCAGGGAGGTTGTGGAGTCTCCTTCCCTGGAGACATTCAAAACCCATCTGGACGCGTTCCTGTGTGACCTACTGTAGGTGATCCTGCTCTGGCAGGGGGGTTGGACTAGATCATCTTTCGAGGTGCCTTCCAACCCTTAACATTATGTGATCTAATAAATCAGGAGAAAACATTAAGAGTATAGCAATTTTATGTAATACGAAGAAATGTTTCTTGTTTTTCATGCGCTACATTTAAGCCCAGAAAGGATTCATTTTTACACTACAACTACTGACGAAGCATAAGCCTAGAAGCACCAGTGTTGAGAACAACCTTTCACTGATGGTACAATTTTCTTCCTCACTGAAGAACTGTATAAAGAAACAACCTCTCCATACATTGAGAGGTTTTTCTCTGGAAGCGTCTATGAAACTGTACAAAAGCCTGACTTCACAGACAAATACAATCAAGACTAGGTGTTAAAGCTAGGTGCCACTAAATTGCTCTTTTCCACAGTGAAGTTATTACCACATCACCTCTTCTCTCAGCCAAAACAGAGATGAAGCTTTCTGTCCCAAATTCTGCATAGTTTTAATGACACTTGCCTTATTCAACCCTTTAAACAGAATAGGTAGAAACAGAAGGGAAAACAAATGTAAACTGTCCATAAACAATATTTCTCTTCTTAGAAAGCAGATCTATCCCAAACATTGGTTAAGGAACTAACTTTAATGGGGGCCATTAGAGAACGTAAGAGTAATTCCAGTAAAAAAAGCTATATAATTTATAAATTGCTATCTTTAGTATGATCTAGCAGCAGAGAGCTAACAGCAGTGGATTCTGGGAAGTGGCTGCAGCAATGGGTTACAAACAAACAGCATTGCTTATTACCATTTGCAGCAGCTTCCATTTCAATAGTCTCCCATTAATACATCTTTACTCACAGAACCTACAGCAGATACTTGAACTTCATGAAATGAGACACAGGGGACTCCACCCACCTAAATGCATAAAGACTTAGCACTTAATACTATCATTAATATCACAATTCTTTTCTAATATCAGTAATACATAAATAGGTTTATCTATCTTCTATCCTACCCTGTGCTTTCTAAAAGCAAGCTCTGCAGCTACTTTTAAAAGTAATTTTGAAACGTTAACATTCTAAGCCCCTAAGTACACACACAAGCTGCATTCTTCACTATGATTCTGTGGCCACATACATCCCAATTTCTCGTCTGTCAGAGACCCTCATAGCAGAGTAACACACAAAAAAATTATACAACTGACCTAGCAAAAATTCACTTCAGAAACACTGCCAAATACAGAGTAAATGTAAAAGTACTTTCTGTCTAAAATTTCTAAGCTTTTAAAGCAAACTTACAATTAACCCCTAAATTGAAGATTCTAGTACTAGTGAGACTTGAAAGAAAGCTTTCGTCAAAACTAGAAAAATCACAGAAATACAATCTTTCTATCTTTTTTTTTTTAATTCAGAGAAAAACTAAGAGGTCAATGGTCCTGGAAGTAATTGTATTTATCTTAAAAACCAAACCAACCACTAAACCCCACCTCCTTTAGAGCCATCCAAAAAGCCAGCATTCAAGGAACAGGGGAGTGAATCACTTCTTTTTGCACTTGGGAAGCGCTTCATGGAGCACCTACTCTCATTTGTGACCACAGACTTCTCTCATGCCAGCTTTGACCATACGGTTAGAACGAGGAAACGGTTTTCATAGTAATGAATAATTACTTGAACATTAACAGCAGTTCACACTAACTAGATAGAATCTATTCCAGCCTCTTCCTCAACCTTTTGCTATGCCTCACTACTCACAGACTTGCCCCTTTCCACCAACGCTATAATTTCCTCTTTCCAATGCACGTTTCATTTCCCAGGCACCTTCCACCTGCCCCAATGCTCCATTTATTTCCAACTGCTGGTCAATAATCACGCTAATTTTATCAGCTGTTAGCCTCTCATCCTCCTTGACTGCAAGGGTTACTAAGACAGGAAAGAAAAGCTAGCTCTATCTTCCTGACTGTTCACTATCCCTTTGCTGTGAGGAGTCTGCCCATCCAAGAACCACCGGAAACAAAGCAAGGTGACACTTAGTGGCAGAAGCTCCCACCACTACTTCAGTAAACCAGGAACTCATGATACAAAATACTCCATTCAGTCTCTAATAGCAGTAGGATTCTGAATCTTAAAACTGTATTACAGTCATTAACAGTGGTCACTGACAGTATTCTTACCTGCCAACTAAAAAACATGCAAAAGAAACATATTTGCAAAAGTTCAGTTATATTTCGGAATTTAAGTATCACAAGTTAGAACCAAATTTCATGAAAATAGCCTACACAGCATACAATCCAGCAAAAGATTTCGTGCTGTGTGTATTAATGTTTTCTATTTGTTAAACAATTCAGTTAAGAACATAGCATGAAGCAAACATGCATTTTCAAAGTCTCTTAAATATAAATATAGCAAAAGACTCGGTATTTTCACAATAAGAAAGAAGTGAACATATGTAGCTTAACTGAACTAATTTTGTTTGCACCAAGTTCTATAATGTATCTTAGTTTGTCAGTCTGCTTCATACATTTAAGTAGAAACTTTCACCTCCCTTTTTTACCAAGAGCTGTACTTTGCAGTTTTTACTCCTGAACAATATATATCTCCCTTACAGCGTTCCTAAAGCTACCCTACTTATCTGACCTCTTTGTTTTATTTCCTGTACACCAGAATCACCTCATCTACGCATTTAAAAAGCCTACAAAGATCATCTGTGCTCTCAGTCTGTCCATCCTCAAGCATAAGAACTCTCAAATCTTTTTACTTCCCTTTCTTCTTCAATGGAAACACTTTCCCACATCTACAAGGCCGTTCATAGTTCTATTCCCTGTAAACAATGCTAGCTTTAAGTCCCTATTTGTTACCGTTACAGAACTTCACACTGGAGTGGGTCTCATAACCCCCCCTAATCTCCTCAAACTCCACACTTGCCTATAGCAGCTGACCTACAAACAAGAGATGCACTGAGGGGGGTAGCTGTTCATTATGTTTTAAACACTTGCATATCGTGCACAAGGACCTGAAAGCAAGAACAAAGTTACCGCCGTTTTTTTCATATGTTGGATACACAAGTACTCTTTGGAAACCACCGATGTAACAAAAACTTGCAAGTACTCTACTATCTTTAGTCCAAGGTAAACTTGGAAGTCTCCAGAGAAACGATCAACTCTGTACGTAGTCTCTTTCCACAGAAACCACCCAGTAAGCAACTTTGAAAAATGCTTTGTTTGCACTGTATCAGTGTGGAAGGCTTAGCCGTAACACACGTGTTAAAACCTTAATTGAAAGCAATTGAATTTCTTAGCATAGATTACAGTTCTAGAAACACACAAGATTCTGCCATGGTTATTGCAAAAAGAAGCCGTAACCGTAAATACCTTTACACAGGTACTAAAGGTATTCACAAGAGGAGGTTCTACTATTTTCGAGTTATTAACTTTCAATCAATGTAATTATAGCCCTTACATTTTTATACACATACACTTAAATAACATTTAGCCAGTTGTCTTAACCACAAAAAAGTGAACCAGTCATGACCAAATGAGTCCCAGGTATCAGCATGCTACAGTACAGACTATTCCTGTTTCAATTCAGAGCAAAAATCACCAAGAAATACATAAAGGTGGCTTTTAATACATGGACTTGAAAGGGAGCGATTAGGTTAATTTGGCTTTATGTTCAGTATCAATATTCCAGATTTTTGTTCTGTTTTGTCTCCTAAAGGATGCGAAAGATTGTTTGTTTGGGACTTCAACACAGTTTGGGCAAATAAATACAGGAGATTTTTCAGTGAGGGTTGTTTTGTTAAGTTCAGCTAGATAGGAGGCAGTAACACCTTTGCAGCAGTTCCATGAAATGTACAGCAATTACAAACACAAAAAAATCCACAACTTTCCCCTCCCTCAAGAAGAATGTAAAAAGAGCCAGAAAACTACAGCAGCATCAAAACCAAATAATATTCTTCAGTCATATTAGTATTTCAATGAAAAATGTTAGCAATTTTTAATTCTTTTTTCCACTGTACGTGTGTAATTGCAAAACTAAGGGAGTGCTGTATCAATACCAGAACTTCAGTGTAATTCAACAGACAGAGAACGTGGTAAATTATTAATTATATCTTTTCCATATTAGCAATACACAAACATCTGTAATTCCACAGCATTTCACCTATGTTCTAACACCTACCTTCATACTGACAGAAAGATTCAGCAAATTAAAGACAAAGTTTTTATCCTCCTGCTCACATCTGCTCAGCTTTTGTTTACCACATAAAACAACACAGGATTTAATCCAGCTTTGGGTTTTTTCAAGCTATTTTAAATGCTGAAACTGGTGTCAAACTAACATTCCTAACAACACAAAAAATCACTTGTACAAATGTTCATCTATCTCCTAAAGATTAGTATTTCCCCTCAGACTGTTGAAGATACTTCCTTCTCCCAGTCTATTAAAATGTGACATGGAAAGGACCACTTTCAGATCAGAATAAATACATGAATAAATAAATTAAATTTTCCACTGTGTTAATAGTCCAAGGAAGAAAGAGGTACAGTAGGATAGTGTTCCCTTCACTTACAAAACTACAAATAATTCATTTTCCTCTGTTGTTACATCCATGCTTCAGGTCATTCCCCAACTATTAAATCCACTGGACTCATTGAGAACTTCACAATGCCTTTCGTACCCTAAAAACAATTCCCACATACAAATAAGCAAATATGCTTCCCATAGAGAGCCTCATTCTCCAGATGTTTTGATATATGCTTAACTCCACTGCAAGTAGCTCTGCTGAAGCAGAAAGAATTACTGATTGTAGCAAAACTAAGCAGAATTGCAAGAGTATGCAGGACAAGTATCTGGACAGGTGAACCATAAACAAAAGAGGACACCTGTGTTCTGAAAAGTAGCACAGAATAGCAGCTGGCTGGTCTTGCATATGCATTTAATTTTGAGATTACTATACTTTCAGATACAACGAAAATCAATGTACTTACAAAAGATGCATGTTTTTATAGCCCAGCTACAAAACTATATCATGTTATCTAGAGCCTCCCTATTAATCCAGATAAGGAAAAAACAAATAGGAATTTTAAGTACACTCAGGTACCATAGACACATTTGTGATGTGGAACTACTATTTCACAAAAGGTACTTACAGATATTTTCTTTATTTAACTATTAAGTTGTTAACTTTATAGAAAATGAAGAAGCGCTGATTTAAAGCTCTCAGTTCTCTGCTTTAATACTTCACTTTATAACTCGACACAAAAAACAAATATAGTACTTCAGAAACAGAAAATATGCTTCTAAATTCAGTCAGTAAACAGGATTTTTTAAACTGCAACTGTTATCAGTTTTTATTAAATGGAAAACCCCTTTCCTTTTTCTAAGAAGTGGGAATAAAAAACAACATCAGTTAAAAAAAATCTTGGGGATATTACTTCTGTCTATAATATCCTGTAAAACCACAGGAGGCTGACTTGACTGTGAATGTTCTCCTCTAAGCTCCTGCCAAGAGGGGCTCTCCTAAGTGCTACCTTTGATTATCATTGTGATTGTTAAGAGTTCTACACAGCAGCTAAATATAAAAATTTCTTTTTTCTTACAGGGTTTAGCCTATGAAGCACATAACTACACAATAAAACACAATACACAAAGTTATTAAAACACAGTCTCTAAAACAGCTAATATTTATTGTTAGTGAAAAGTCCAGACTACTATTTCATGTTGTCTAAATTCAGACATACCAGTTAAAAAAAAAAAAGAAAAAAGAAAGATCCACTTAATTTTTGTAGTTGTAAGAAAAACTACCGTACCTGTAAAACTAAGAAAATGAATAGGTGTTACAACGCCTAAATGATTGCTTCTAATGAAGCTTGCACTTCACTTTCACCGCAGTCTTCCAAGCATGGTACAAGGCATATTTAGTGTAACATCCTCACCATCTGAGTGATAAAGGCTTTTAATATTTATAAGAAATTAGTAACTGCTTAAATAAAGGTTAATTAAAGACAACTCACCACCATCCCTCTCTCTAACTCTGTGAGTATGCACACTTTTTGCTTTACTGTGCCCTGTGTTGTCACCATATTTGTTTTCAGGGCTATCAGAACGCCGCAACATTTTATTTGGTGGTGAAGGATCTGTGGTGTCTCGCATCTTGTCATGACGGTGATCACCGCCACCGGGGTGACTCTTGGATGAGTACTTAAGAGCCTGTAACAGATCACAAAAGAACAGGCATTCACATTAGATACGAAGACACAGAACCGATCTCTTTCCAAAAAAGCTTTTAAAAGTTAATTAATTTTCATTTCCTATTTTAAAAAAATCAGCATTAGTCTTTCTAATTTTAATTACCTACATTAATGCAACAAGTTCCATAATTAGAACTCAAGCCATTTTCTCCCACTACTACATCCAACATAACACTGGCTGTTAAGTAAAACCTACTTTCTCCATCTTTTTACCAATGAACTACAGACTTCCAGCTGTAAATGGGCCACGGTACTTCTGCACCTTTGGCAGAAGAAAAAGGCTCCACTTAGTATTAAGAATGTAAACAGAGGGTTACACTGACACTGAATCTGCAAACTGTGAATATGTCCTCCATACTGTAATCAAGGCTGCTCAGTTTCACCACTACCTTGAACTTCTGCAAGGTTTTGTCAGCACTAGTAACCCTTTAGCAGATATAATAAAAAAATCCTAGAATTCTGGGGGCCCAAAACATGTGACAATTCACTAGTAGGTACATACATACATCTACTTTTTATTACACGTTCTCCCTCCCTTCAACCTGCTTGATTTTACAGCATGAGCTTCCAAGTTGCAAGTGTTTACATCAACTGTCACTGACAGCTGCCTTCGACTGTCAGATTACATTTCAGTGATACAAATACACAGAAATGTAGTAATTCTGTGGCCTAAAGAGAGCAGTATCACAAAACATGGCATTCCCCAGATTCACTCCCTGAGAACTATTTCTACAGCAGACATAGCAAAGGAATAAAGTATCCACCTTACAGAAATTGACGTTATTGTCAACAGCTTAAAGATTTGATGTTTTCTGAACAAGCCTAGCAGTTGGCAACTGCAAAAATCGTCTCGCTGGCAACTCCAGTTATTCAGGGTCTAAATCCATGTCCTGCTCAGGTTACAGCCCCCAGCAGCAGTTTTGGGGAGAAGAAAGGACTTGGGGAGGGGGGTAGGGGAAGAACAAGATGCCTTTTGTTTTTAAAAAGAAAACACTCACCTCCCCCTGGATCTCCACTCCACTGCAAGTGACCCC